>NC_052148.1:7298295-7331798 GCF_902713615.1 Scyliorhinus canicula | reverse complement strand
AATTGCTTCACAGCTCCAGGGTCCCAGGTTCGATTTTGGCTTGGGTCACTGTCTGTGTGGAGTCTGCACATCCTCCCCGTGTCTGCGTGGGTTTCCTGCGGGTACTCCGGTTTCCTCCCACAGACCAAAGATGTGCAGGTTGGGTGAATTGGCCAGGATAAATTGCCCTTAGTGTCCAAAATTCTATGATCTATGATTAACCTAGGCACAACACCGTGGGCCGAAGGGCCTGTTCTGTGCTGTATTTCTCTATGCCTGTGTTACAGGCCATCTTGGACTGGGTGTGCAATGAGAAAGGATTAGTTGGCAATCTAGTTGTGAGAGAACCCTTGGGGATGAGTGACCATAATTTGGTGGAATTCTTTATCATGGTGGATAGTGAGATAGTTAATTCTGCGACCAAGGTCCTGAATCTCAATGAAGGGATGGTATGAGGCATGGCAATGAAGGACTGGGAAACATCACTGAAAGGGAGGTCAGTGGACAAACAGGGTAGAAAGGGAACTGTGGCCAAACCATGGCTTCCAATGTCTCACCAGAGAGAGTGTTTCGATGATGTCACAAAGATGCAGGTAGGGCAGTGGATGTTGTCTGTCTGGACTTCAGTAAGGCCTTTGACAAAGTCTCTCATGGAAGACTGGTACAAAAGGTGAAATCACCCGGGATCAGAGGTGAGCTGGCAAGATGGGTACAGAACTAGCTTGGTCATGAAGGCAGAGAGTAGCAATGGAAGGGTGCTTTTCTGATTGGAGGGCTGTGGCTAGTGGTGTTCTGCAGGGATCAGTGCTGGGACCTTTGCTGTTCGTAGTATATATAAATGATTTGGAGGAAAATGTAACTGGTCTGATTAGTAAATTTGCAGATGACACAATGATTGGTGGAATTGCGAATAGCGATGAGGACTGTCAGAGGATACAGCAGGATTTAGATTGTTTGGAGACTTGGGCGGAGAGATGGCAGATGTAGTTTAATCCGGACAAATGTGAGGTAATGCATTTTGGAAGGTCTAATACAGGTAGGGAATATACAGTGAATGGCAGAACCCTCAAGAGTATCGACAGTCAGAGAGATCTTGGTGTACAGGTCCACAGGTCACTGAAAGGGGCAACACAGGTGGAGAAGGCAGTCAAGAAGGCATACGGCATGCTTGCCTTCATTGGCCAGGGCATTGAGTATAAAAATTGGCAAGTCATGTTGCAGCTGTATAGAACCTTAGTTAGGCCACACTTGGAATATAGTGTTCAATTCTGGTCACCACACTACCAGAAGGATGTGGAGGCTTTCGAAGGTGCAGACGAGATTTACCAGGATGTTGCCTGGTATGGAGGGCATTAGCTATGAGGAGCGGTTGACTAAACTTGGTTTGTTGTCACTGGAACGATGGAGGTTGAGGGGCGACCTGACAGAGGTCTACAAAATTATGAGGGGCATAGACAGAGTGGATAGTCAGAGGCTTTTCCCCAGGGTAGAGGGGTCAATTACTAGGGGGCATAGGTTTAAGGTGCAAGGGGCAAGGTTTAGAGGAGATGTACGAGGCAAGTTTTTTACACAGAGGGTAGTGGGTGCCTGGGGAACTCGCTGCTGGAGGAGGTAGTGGAAGCAGGGACGATAGTGACATTTAAGGGACATCTTGACAAATACATGAATAGGATGGAATAGAAGGATATGGACCCAGGAAGTGTAGAAGATTGTAGTTTAGTCGAGCAGCATGGTCGGCACGGGATTGGAGGGTCGAAGGGCCTTTTCCTGTGCTGTACTTTTCTTTGTTCTTTGTTCAAGGGAAATGAGAGATAGTATCAGATTCAAAGAAGAGGTTACAAATTAGCAAGAAAAAACAATGGAACCTGGGGATTGAGAACAGTTTAAAATTCAGCAAATGCAGACCAAGGAGTTGATTAAGAGGAAAATAGAATTTGAAAGTAAGCGAGCGGGGAACCTAAAACCTGACTGTAAAAGTTTTGAGAGGTGTGTAAAGAGAAAAACAACTGATAAAAGCTAATGTAGGGCCCGAACAGTCAGAAACCGGGAAATTCATAACAGGGAACAAAGAAATGGCTGAGGGACTAAATTGGTACTTTGCTCCTGTCTTCACAAAGGAAGACATGAATAATATACCAGGAGTTCTGAGAAACACATGTTTTCGTGAGGAGGAGAGGGAAATTAGTATCAGTGAAGAATTGGTTTTAGGAAAATTAATGGGATTGAACATGGGCAAATTTCCAGGGCATGATAATCATAGAAGCATAGAATTTACAGTGCAGAAGGAGGCCATTCGGCCCATCGAGGCTGGACTGGCCCTTACAAAGATATACGTATGTATCTCCTCTATCCCCAGAACCCAGTAACCCCCACTTGACATTTTTTGGACATTAAGGGCAATTTATCATGGCCAATCCACCTAACCCGCAGATCTTTGGACTGTGGGTGGAAACCGGAGCACCCTGGAGGAAACCCACGCAGACACGGGGAGAGCGTGCAGACTCCACACAGACAGTGACCCAAGTCACAAATTGAACTTGGGGCCCTGGAGCTGTGAAGCAGCTGTGCTAAATACTGTGCTACCACGCTGGCCAGAGTATTTAAGGAATTGGCCCTGGAAATAGTAGATCCATTGGTGGTCATTTTCCCAAATCCTTTGGACTCTGGAATGGTTCCTACAGATTGGAGGGTAGTGAATAACCCCGCTATTCAAAAAGGGAGGTAGAGAGTAAACAGGGAACTATAGACCAGTGAGCCTAACGTTGGTAGGAGGGAAGTTACTGGAGTCCATTATCAAGGATTTTATAGCACAGCATTTGGAAAGCAGTGGTCTAATCAGACAGAGTCAGCATGGACTTACGGAAGGGAAACCATGCTTGATAAATCTACTGGAATTCTTTGAAGATGCAACCAGTAGAGATGACCAGGGATAACTAGTGGATGTGGTTTATTTAGACTTTCAGTAGGCTTTTGACAAGGTCTCACACAGCAGATTACTGTGTAAAGTTATAACGCATGGGATCACGGGTAGTGCCTTGAGATGGATAGAAAGCTGGTTAGCAGACAGGAAGCAAAGAGTTGGAGTAAATGGATCTCTTTCTGATTGTCAGGCAGTGACTAGTGGGGTACCGCTGATAATCCTGATTCTTTTGCTGTCAGTCTGGTCTCAATAAAATTTGAGACGGATTTGCAGGTATCAATTATTGTTTATTTTAACCAGCTAGCTGGGTGACTCACTCTATTGGGAGAGCAGGACACAACCGTCTCCTGGTACTTCAATAGCCAGAGTGAACAAAGGGGATCAAGCATTTCTGTACAGATACATTCAAGTTGCATCAAATTTCACATACATACCACCAAATAAGGCAACAGTAATGAATGCAAAATTCCCAAAGGCTACCCCGATACACTTCTTGACCTGGCCATCTATCCTGATTGGCTCATTTCACATTCTTCAGCCCTTGGGGGCCCCTTTCACTCAGCCTTCTCGTCCTAGCAATTACCCATCCCCCCATCCAAACCATGCTTTGCCCAGTGTGATGAATGGTATCTGTAACTGCTGTAACTGTACCTTACCTTTAATACATTGGCCCTTTAAGACCAGGCTTGGAACCCTGGGGGACTCCGCCTCTGGCTCCACCCCCAGGAAACTGTATATAAAGTGATGCTTACTGGGCAGCGTGCTGTGAGCACACTTCTCGGCAGCTGTCCGGTTCTCTGGTAATTAAAGCCTTTGAATTACCAATCTGCCCACCTGTGTCGTAATAGAGGGTATCTCACCCAGTACCTTTGTTTATTCCCTGATTACTCATTCTCTACATTATCCTAACTAATTATCCCATTTTGTATCATATTCGTTTGTTCAATTCCTCACCGCAGGGAGCTGTGATAGGACCCCAACTGTTCACACTGCATATTAACAGTTTGGACGAGGGAACTAAATGTAGTGTGCATAAATGTGAGGTAATCTGCTTCAACAGCAAAAATAGTAAGACAGGTTATTATTTGAATGGGTGTAAATTGAGAGAGGCGGATACTCAGCGAGATCTTGGTGTCCCTGAGATTACTGAGAGTAAGCGCGCAGGTACAGCAGGCAGTAAAGAAGATAAATGGTATGTTGGCCTTCATCGCAAGAGGATTCGAGTACAGGAATAGAGATGTTTTACTGCAATTGTATCGGGCATTAGTGAGGCCACACCTGGAGTACTGTGTGCAGTTTTGGTGTCCCTATCTGAGGAAGGATGTTCTTGCTATGGAGGGAGAGCAGCGAAGGTTTACCAGGCTGATTCCTGGGATGGCGGGACTGTCATATGAGGAGAGACTAAATCGGTCAGGATTATATTCATTAGAGTTTAGAAGAGTGAGAAGGAATCTCATAGAAACTTACAAAATTCCAACAGGATTAGACAGGGCAGATTCAGAAAGAATGTTCCCGATGGTGGGGGAGTCCAGAACTAGGGGCCAGAGTTTGAGGATAAGGTGTAAATCTTTTCGGACTGAGGTGAGGAGAAATTTCTTCACCCAGAGAGGGATGAATCTGCGGAGTTCACTCCCACAGAAAGTAGATTGAGTTGAAAATGTGTAATTCAAGAAGGAATTAGATATGGCCCTTGGGGCTAAAGGGATCGAGGGATATTGGGGGAATCAGTTTATTGAACTTGATGATGAGCCATGATCTTAATAAATAGCCGTCTCTAATTGTCCATGAACCAAAAGGCTGACTAGGCCTTTTTGGAGGGTACTCCAGCCTCAACCACATTGCTGTGTGTTTGGAGCCTCATGTAGGCCATTCCAGATAAGGATGGGCTTTTACAACAGTTGATAGTTTCATGGTTACGATTAGAGAGACTAGCTTTCAATCCCTGATTTATCAATTGAATTTAAACTTCACCACATGCTGCGGTGCGATTTGCACCTTTGTCCTTAAACATTGGCCTGGGCCTCTTGATAACGAGTTCAGGGATATTGCAACTATCCCATCATACCCCTGTGTATGATCGTCCTGGTGATGAGGCAGTGTGAAGCATTTATGTCCTTCTACGCAATGGAGTTTCACCAAAATTCCCTTCTCTGGTTTAGCACTGGGCTAAATCGCTGGCTTTGAAAGCAGACCAAGGCAGGCCAGCAGCACGGTTCAATTCCCGTGCCAGCCTCCCCAAACAAGCGCCCACAGTAACTTCATTTTTCAAGCCGACTTGTGACAATAAGCGATTTTCATTTCATTTTTTTCATTTCCACCCTTTTAGGATCCTCGTCCATCCACGAACTATCGGGCTATGACTATGGCCCATTCGATTGCTCACAGTCTGGCAATAGGGCACGATGCTCGAGACTTGGATTGTACCTGTTCAGCCGGGAATCAAAGATGCATCATGAATGAAGCTTTAACGTGAGGAGTTTGATCTTTTTCCCACTGCAATCTGTAACAAGAAGAATTCAAAACAGAAATTGAAGTATTTACAAAACGTCCTCAAAACGTGTTTAATGGGTGATCCTAATGGGGACCCCAATATGACTGGCACCAGTGTCTTTGTGGGGTGGTTTAAATATTAAATTGGGAGCGGAGCCCTGACCCACCTCATCCCTCTCACCAACCTCACCACACCCACACCACCCCTGTGCCCCATTACCATTTATGTCTATTCATCCATTCTGCATACATCCGAACCCTGTCACAACATCCATACATTTAGTCCACCATATTAGTCCTTACCCCCTGCCCCTCCCATGCCCACTCACCTGTTATCCATTATACACAGAACTCTTGAGCCCTATAATCGCATTTTAAGCTGACATCATCATAAAATTATATCTTTGATATGCTCATGCAACGTTCAAGATAAATAAACCCAGTCCTCTTCACAGATGCGTCAACAACCCCTGCAGAGGTGAATACGTTAGAATGGATTGGAACTCAGCCATGCATGCATAATGTGATTGCGTTAAATGGCACAGCCAGCAGCATGGGTTCAATCCCCGTACCAGCTTACCCGAACAGGTGCCGGAATGTGGCGACCAGGGGGTTTTCACAGTAACTTCATACTTGTGACAATAAATGGTTATTATTATAATGTCATGACACCCAGGGCTAGGGCGCGATCAATTCCAGCCCCTCTTGACCGGAGTCACAAACATAAGTGAACTGACCAATAATTCTTATAAAGTTTTCAAGATCCTTGGCCCGAGACTGTGCCAATGACTTACAGGTATGTAAAACATAATAACTGTTTATTTAGAGCAAGAAAGGAGTTAAAACATGCAACAATTAAACTAGAATAACGGCCTGCTAATCTATGGGCCGTATAGTCCGTTCCTGAGTCTAAGCGCTGACGTCAGTGGAGAATCTGTGGACTTTCACGTCAGAAGAATCGGTGCCACACCTGAACCGGTTCTGCTACCGGTGAGAGGCTAGTACCGGCACCGCGTGGACCACCATTGAAACCCACGGAAAACGATGCGGAATCGCCGGGTCGGTGGTCAGTCGAGCTTAAACAATACACCTCCCACACACAGCTGATGGGTTGGCTGGGGCCAGAGGGTACCCAGGGCAGTGCCCGGGGGTGTCAACTATACATCCCAGGGCACCAGGTTTAAAGCGGGCTGTCAGCGGCATGCGCGGCTGAATGGCTGCCTTGCCGGCTGCGGTCATGGTGTTACGCACCCGTCCACCCCAACCCCATAGCCCACCTCCTGGCCACCCCCCCATTACTCCCCCCCCCCCCCCAAGCCCTGGCAGATGCCCCCCATATAATGATATGTGAACGCTGTTTCTTTTTTTTTAAATATAATTTTTATTGGAATTTTTTACAGAAAATATAAAACATAACGACAAACAATGAAATGCAACAAAATAACCCATAATAACTATAACACCCCCAGACCGTATCGACGCATGTATCACATCCCCCACCCCCCCCAACCCCAATGAACAACACAAGAACTTAAAAATAAATTTAAATTAAATAAACAAACATAGTCATCGTCCGCCCCCCCCCCTTTTCCCTCCCCCCCCCCCCCCCCCCGGGTTGCTGCTGCTACTGTCCCCGTACCCTATCGTTGAGCCAGAAAGTCGAGGAAAGGTTGCCACCGCCTAAAGAACCCTTGTACCGATCCTCTCAGAGCGAATTTGACCTTCTCTAGCTTAATAAAACCCGCCATGTCATTGATCCAGGTCTCCACGCTTGGGGGCCTCGCATCCTTCCATTGTAGCAAAATCCTTCGCCGGGCTACTAGGGACGCAAAGGCCAGAACACCGGCCTCTTTCGCCTCCTGCACTCCCGGCTCCACCCCAACCCCAAAAATCGCGAGTCCCCAGCCTGGCTTGACCCTGGATCCTACCACCCTCGACACCGTTTTCACCACCCCCTTCCAGAACTCCTCCAGTGCCGGGCATGCCCAGAACATATGGGCATGGTTCGCTGGGCTCCCCGAACACCTGACACACCTGTCTTCACCCCCAAAGAACCTACTCATCCTCGTCGCAGTCATGTGGGCCCGGTGCAGCACCTTGAATTGGATGAGGCTAAGCCGCGCACACGAGGAGGAAGAATTAACCCTCTCCAGGGCATCAGCCCATGTCCCGTCTTCGATCTGTTCCCCCAGTTCCCCCTCCCACTTAGCTTTCAGCTCCTCTACTGACGCCTCCTCCGCCTCCTGCATAACCTTGTAGATATCAGATATCTTCCCCTCTCCGACCCAGACCCCCGAAAGCACCCTGTCGCTCACCCCCCTCGCGGGAAGCGAAGGGAATCCCTCCACCTGCCGTCTTGCAAATGCCTTTACCTGCAGATACCTGAACATGTTTCCCGGGGAGCCCAAATTTCTCCTCCAACTCCCCCAGGCTCGCAAACCTCCCATCAATAAACAGGTCCCTCAGCTGTCTGATGCCCGCTCTGTACCAACCCTGAAATCCCCCATCCATGTTCCCCGGACGAACCTATGGTTCCCCCTTAACGGAGCCTCCATCGAGCCACCCACTTCTCCCCTATGTCACCTCCACTGCCCCCAAATCTTGAGGGTAGCCGCCACCACCAGACTCGTGGTATACCTCGTAGGAGGGAGCGGCCACGGCGCCGTTACCAGGGCCCCCAGGCTTGTATCCCCACAGGACGCCCTCTCCATCGTTTTCCATGCTGCCCCCTCCCCCTCCATTACCCACTTACGCACCATCGACACGTTGGCCGCCCAGTAGTACCCCGAGAGGTTGGGCAACGCCAGCCCCCCCCCATCCCTACTCCGCTCCAAGAAGACCCTCTTCACCCTCGGGGTGCCATGTGCCCAAACAAAGCTCATGATGCTGCTAGTCACCCTTCTAAAAAAGACCCAAGGGATAAAGATGGGCAAAAACTGAAAAAGGAACAAGAACCTCGGGAGAACCGTCATTTTGACGGACTGCACTCTACCCGCCAACGATAGCGGCACCATGTCCCACCTTTTAAATTCCTCCTCCATCTGCTCCACCAGCCTGGTAAAATTAAGCTTATGGAGAGTCCCCCAACTCCTGGCCACCTGCACCCCCAGGTATCTGAAACTCTTCACTGCCCTCTTAAACGGGAGCCTCCCAATTCCCTCCTCCTGATCACCCGGGTGTACTACAAATACCTCACTCTTGCCTAAATTTAACTTATAGCCCGAGAAGCCCCCAAATTCCGCTAACAGCTCCATCACCCCCGGCATTCCCCCTTCTGGGTCCACCACATACAACAGCAGGTCGTCTGCATACAGCAATACCCGGTGTTCCTCCCCACCCCGCACCAGACCCCTCCATCTCCCTGACTCCCTCAACGCCATAGCCAAAGGTTCAATCGCCAGAGCAAAGAGCAAGGGGGACAGGGGGCACCCCTGCCTGGTCCCACGGTAGAGCCTAAAGTACTCCGATCTCCTTCCATTGGTAACTACACTTGCCATCGGAGCCGCGTAAAGCAGCCTTACCCATTTGATGAATCCCTCCCCGAATCCGAACTGCTCCAGCACCTCCCACAGGTACCCCCACTCAACTCTATCAAACGCTTTCTCTGCGTCCAGCGCCACCACTATCTCCGCCTCCCCCTCCACTGCCGGCATCATAATAACATTTAGCAGTCTCCGCACATTCGTGTTGAGCTGCCGCCCCTTGACAAATCCTGTCTGACCTTCGTGTATCACCCCTGGCACACAGTCCTCTATCCTGGTGGCCAGGATCTTCGCCAGCAACTTAGCGTCAACATTGAGGAGCGAGATAGGCCTGTATGATCCACACTGCAAGGGGTCCTTATCCCACTTCAGGATCAGAGAGATCAGTGCCCGCGACATCGTCGGGGGCAAAGCCCCCCCCCCCCCCCCTCCCATGCCTCATTGAAGGCTCGCACCAACAGGGGGCCCACCAGATCCGCATACTTTTTATAAAATTCCACCGGGAACCCATCCGGCCCCGGGGCCTTACCTGACTGCATTTGTCCAATCCCCCTGACTAGCTCCTCCAACTCTATCGGTGCCCCCAGCCCCTCTACCAGCTCCTCTTGAACCCTTGGGAACCATAGCCTGTTCATGAAGCTCTCCATCCCCCCTCTCCCCATCGGAGTTTCTGACCGGTACAGTTCCTCGTAGAAGTCCCTAAAGACCCCATTTACTTCTGTCCCCTTCTGCACTACATTCCCACCCCTATCCGTCACTCCACCAATTTTCCTAGCCGCATCCCGCCTGCGGAGCTGATGCGCCAACATCCTGCTCGCCTTCTCCCCATACTCAAATACCGTGCCCTGCGCCCTCCTCCACTGTGTCTCCACCTTTCTGGTGGTCAACAAGTCAAATTTGGCCTGCAAACTACGCCGTTCCCCCAGCAACCCCTCCTCCGGTGCCTCCACGTATCTCCTGTCCACATCCAGGAGCTCCCCCACCAGTCTCTCCCTCTCCTTCCTCTCCCTCCTTTCCCTATGGGCCCGGATGGAGATCAGCTCCCCCCGGATCACTGCTTTCAGAGCCTCCCAGACCATCCCCACCCGGACCTCCCCCGTGTCGTTGGTATCAAGATACCCCTCAATACTTCTCCGGACCCTCCTACACACCTCCTCATCAGCCAGCAGCCCCACATCCAGGCGCCAGAGTGGGCGCTGGCCCCGCGCCTCCCCCATCTCCAGATCAACCCAGTGCGGAGCATGGTCTGAAATTGCTATGGCCGAATACTCTGCATCCTGCACCTTCGGGATCAATCCCCTGCTCAGGACGAAAAAATCTATTCGGGAATAGACCCTATGGACATGGGAGAAAAAGGAATACTCCCGCGCTCTCGGCCTCCCAAACCTCCAGGGATTCACGCCTCCCATCTGGTCCATAAACCCCCTCAGCACTTTGGCCGCCGCCGGTCTCCTACCCGTCCTTGAACTGGACCGGTCCAGTGGGGGATCCAGCACTGTGTTAAAGTCTCTCCCCATGATCAGGCCCCCTGCCTCCAGGTCCGGAATGCGGCCCAACAAGCGCCTCATGAAGCCGGCATCATCCCAATTCGGGGCATATACATTAACCAGCACCACCTTCTCTCCCTGCAGCCTAACCCTTCACCATAATATATCTGCCCTCCTTGTCCGACACCACCTCAGCCGCCTCGAACGCCACCCTCTTCCCCACCAGAATCGCCACCCCCCGGTTCTTCGCGTCCAATCCTGAGTGAAAAACCTGCCCCACCCACCCCTTCCTCAGACGAACCTGGTCTGCCACCTTCAGGTAGGTCTCCTGGAGCATAGCCACGTCCGGCTTCAGCCCCTTCAGATGAGAAAATACCCTGGTTCTCTTAACCGGCCCATTCAGCCCCCTCACGTTCCAGGTAATCAGCCGGATCAGAGGGCAACCTCCCCCTCTCCCCTGCCGGCTAGCCATCGCTTGTCGACTGCTCGCCCCAGGCCAGCTCGCCCCGCCCGACCCGTTCCCCATGGCGATAACGCCTCTCCTCTATCCCCCCGGCCCACGCCAGCTCCTTCCTGGCCATTCCAGCAGCAACCGGGTATCCCCCCCACCCCCCCCACCCCCCCCCCCCCCCCCCCCCCCCCCCCCCCAGGCTAGGACCCCTCCTAGCCGCGACGCACCCTCCATGGTACTTCCGTGAGTCAGCTGACTTCTGCTGACCCCGGCAGCTCCCGCCAAAACCCATCTCCTCCCGGCATGGGGTCATCCCCCTCTTGCCACACCTCCTTGGCCCCGCTTCAGCGCGGGAAAGAAAACCAGTAGAGGCCACGCCCCCACCTCCAGCTCCGCCCCCCCCGCCCCGCGGCGCGGACAACCAGAGGAAAGCCCGCGCTTTCACACTGCCACACCCCACCCTTCTGACGCAGCTCCCCAAAATCCAGTTTCACCCCAACCCCCAGCCCCGTACAGAGGAGAACATATAAAATACAAACCCCCAACATTCCCCACATACCCCACACCCACACCCAACAGACAAACCCACCCGGAAACAGAGCAAAAAGAAAACCAGCATAAAAAAAACACGTGTCAAAATTGAAGAACAGCAACAGCGAAAACAGCAACGGCCATAGTGTGTCCCCAGACCCTAGTTCGAGTCCAGCTTTCCGCCTGTACAAAGGCCCACGCCTCCTCCGGGGACTCGAAGTAGTGGTGCCGGTCCTTATATGTCACCCACAGGCGCGCAGGCTGCAGCATTCCAAATCTGACCTGCTTGGCATGCAGCACCGCCTTCGTCCGGTTGAACCCGGCCCGCCGCTTTGCCACCTCCGCACTCCAGTCCTGGTAGATCCTCACTACCAAATTCTCCCATTTACTGCTCCTCTCTTTCTTGGCCCAGCGCAGCACACACTCCCGGTCACTAAATCGATGGAACCGCACCAGCACCGCCCGCGGGAGTTCATTTGCCTTAGGCCTCCTGCCCATCACTCTGTGAGCTCCCTCAAGCTCCAGGGGCAAATGGAAGGACCCCGCTCCCATCAACGAGCTCAACATCGTGGTCACGTACGACGGGAGGTCCGACCCCCCCAGCCCCTCCGCCAGGCCCAGGATCCTCAAATTCTTTCACCTCGTGCGAATGTCCAGCTCCTCCAAGCGGTCTTGCCACTTTTTGTGAAGTGCCTCGTGCAACTCCACTTTCCCCACGAGGACCACGGCCTCCTCCTCCCTCTTAGCGGCCTCCCTCTTAGTGGACACCTCCTGGGCCGCCTGAGCTCCAAGCAGCTTGTTGGTAGTCGCATTCAGGGAGTCCAGCAACTCAGCCTTCAGCTCCGCAAAACAGCGCAGAAGAGAGGCCTGCTGCTCCTGCGCCCACTTCCACCAGTCCTCGGGTGTTCCGCCGGCCGCCATTTTGTCCTTATTCCCCCGCTTTTCTTGGGGAGCTGCTGCAGCTTTTTCCTTTGCCCCACTCCGGGTGAGCACCATAAATTATGGGGAATGCTCCTCTAGACACCTTCCCCCACCGGGATTCGTCGAGACAGCGCCGTTTGGGGGCCTCAAATCGGCCCAAAAGTCCTTAAGTAGCGGGAGCTGCGGTGCGGCTTAGCCGCAACTGGAAGTCTCCAAAGCCGATTTTCTGACCGCTCCACTCCTAGTCCAGGCCATCCACCGGTGGAGAATCTGAGACGGAGTGTTCCCACATGGGGAAAAGCCCAAACAGCACCACTACGAGCCCTTAAAAGAGCCCCAACGTCCGAAAATAGTGGGAGCCACTGACCGTGCGGCTGAGCTCCGCATCACCGCTACCGGAAGTCCGTCTCCGCTTCTTCAATGGCCTTGGTGAGATCTTTTCACAGTTCTTCCCTCTGCTGCTAGAATTCAGCTTTCATAAAGACCCTCAAGTCAGGTTGAGACCTCTAAGCTGGCCCTTCCCCCGCTTGCATGCTTGCAGAGGCATTTGTTTGCTGCTGCTTCAGACAAATCTTGCACTGTTTCTGAGGGTCTGATAACCAAGAAACATACTATTCCTGGGGTAAAGTACTCCTTGAACCTTCACCCACGCTTTTTCATCGAAATTCCAACCCGTGTTGCTTAAAAAAAGAGCTCTTTTCTGTAACCTTAGGCAGGAGCTGCCTCTGTGTGATCACTCACTCCATGATGCACACCGGAAGTCGTGAACGCTGTTTCAACGACGCGTGGCATGCGTTAGCATTGATGCCGTTTTCGGGGGGGGGGCGGAGAAACGTGATTCGGTGTCTAACCGGCACCTTCCACGATTTCGGCATCTGGAGCTATTCTCTACAAAAATCATATGCTCTGATTTCAGCATCAGTGAACGGAGAATCCCTATTACTTTCCCTTTGACCATCTCACCCTCTACCCAAACACGCACAAGACAGACGCAGAGAAAGGGAGGGGTAAAACTATAGGGTATTAAAATATGGAGTTCTGTTTGCTGATGTTGAAGTCTTTGTAATAGGCTATCTTCCCAGGAGTCTTAGAGTTGAAAACCACCAGTTGGATTGGATCTTCTGGTGTGTGCATTCAGTCAGAACTCACAATTATCAGTCTCATTGATGTAGGGTTAGAGTTCTCCAATCATCAGATTTCGAAAGGAGGTTTTCAAATAACCCAGCTTGCCTGGTGCTGGTCTGTATCTTTCTGCAGGTTTAACTGGCTGCAGAGAGAGAGCCAAAGGCCTTTTCTTCAGGACTTTAGAGAGGTCCTCAGGAGAGAGAGAGAAATGAGAACCACAACTCTCCAAGCCTCTTGTTAATAATATTTTAATTCAAATTTCCTGTTGAAAAAACAGAAAATATGAAATGAAAATAATTTATTGTCATGAGTAGGCTTCAAATGAAGTTACTGTGAAAAGCCCCTAGTCGCCATACTCCGGCACCTGTTCGGGGAGGCAGGTACGGGAATCGAACCGTGCTGCTAGCTTGCCTTGGTCTGCTTTCAAAGCCAGCGATTTAACCCAGTGAGCTAAACCAGCCCCTATTCAACCAGATTCATATGATATACAAAAAATATCACCCACCACCCAACCCATCCCCCAATTAAAAAATATATTTAATGAACAATTTTCCAGAATAACATCAGTAACAGGATTCCAACCTTTTCACTCCCCCCACAAACCCAAAGAAACAACAACCAACCCCCAAAACCTTCTCCCCCACTAACATCTGATGGTGACCAATTCTCTGAGAAAGGAAGGAGACCTCGTTCCCCCCTGAGGCCGAATCCTTCAGCCGGCCCTTTCATTAGAACTTGATTTTGTCTAACTGTAAAAGTTCCAGCAGGTCGCCGAGCCATGCTGCTGTACTGGGACAGGACGAAGGGCCTCCAGTCAAACAGGATTCTCCCACCAGCTTGCAAGGAAGCAAAGGCAGCAACATCTGCCTTCGCCCCATCTGTAACTCCGGCCAGTTTGAGATCCAAAAATAATTTGGTTGACACCAATAATTCCTGGCGTGACACTGAAGAAATGGTACTATGGGCTAAGCAGCTGGCTTGTAATTCAGAACAAGGCCCAGCAGCACGGGTTCAATTCCCGTACCGGCCTCTCCAAGTAGGCTCTGGGATGTGGCAACTAGGGGCTTTTCACAGTAACTTTATTGAAACCCACTTGTGATAATAAGTGATTATTATTATTAAGAAGGCTATGCAAAAGTTCACGATCCCAGGGCAGGAGCAGAACATGTGTGTGTGATGGGCAGGGCTCCCATAGCACTGTTCGCCCCTATCCCCTTCAACCCCAAAAACCCTCTCATCTGAGCCCTGGTCAAATGCGCCCTGTGCACCAGCTTGAGTTGTATCGGCTGAGCCAAGCACACGAAGAGGGAGAGTTGACTCGACATAGATCCGCACTCCACTTCCATCTCCAGGTTCCCAACTCAACTCCTCCTCCCATTTTCTTTTAATTTTGTCCAACAGGACCTGATCAATCGACACAGACGGCCATCAATCTCCGTCACCCCTCCCTCCCCTCCACTTGCTGCTGAAAGAACTTTGTCCATCAACAGGGAGAGGGAGCCAAAGGGAAAGAAGCAATCTGCTTGCAGGAAACGCTTCATAACTGGTAATATTGAAGCTGGTTACCCCTTCTCTAGCCTCTCCTCAAAATTCAGGAACTTGCCATCAACAAACAGCTGCCCGTACCTTGCCAACCGCCTTCCAACACTTGAAGGACAAATCCAAACCTGTCGGCACAAAGGTAGCACAGCGGTTAGCACTGTTGCTTCATAGAGCCAGGGTCCCAGGTTCGATTCCGGGATTGGGTCACTGTCTGTGCGGAGTCTGCACGTTCTCCCCGTGTCTGTATGGGTTTCCTCCGGGTGCTCCGGTTTCCTCCCACAAGTCCTGAATGATGTGCTGTTAGGTAATTTGGACATTCTGAATTCTCCCTCTGAGTAGCCGAACAGGTGCCGGCATGGGTGACTAGGGGCTTTTCACGGTCAGGATTAGTGTCTGCATACTTGTGACAATAAAGGTTATTATTATTAAAAGGATGGTTCCTGCAGATTGAGGCCAACATTGGCATAGCATCCAGTTTAAAGTGCCGCCCAAATTGTCGCCATATTTTCAAGGTGGTCACCACCACTGGATTGGCAGCATGCTACACTGGGGAAAAGGGAAGGGGAGCCGTAACCAATGCACCCAAGCTGGTACCTTTACAATCATTTTCTCCTTCCATCCCCACATGGACTCCATCCCCCTATGCACCCCGCACCTTTTCAATAACGTGCCAAGCCTCATAATCAAAAAGTGAACTTCACTGTACAAAATGGAGCCTGTCTGAGTTTGGCAGAAC
Source organism: Scyliorhinus canicula (assembly GCF_902713615.1). Taxonomy (NCBI): domain Eukaryota; kingdom Metazoa; phylum Chordata; class Chondrichthyes; order Carcharhiniformes; family Scyliorhinidae; genus Scyliorhinus; species Scyliorhinus canicula. Next base: position 7,316,134 of record NC_052148.1, on the reverse strand, counting down.
ATTCCGGAACACCAGCAACAATCATCATCGAGAGCCAGTCAAGTCCTGGGAAAGAAAATTAGCCAATTGGTTGCCAGCCAAGTCCATCGAAATATGTCATCACTGGGTCAGTCCAAATATTACCTCTGCCCGGGGGAGGGGGGGCGGGGGGGTGTCCCATTTTGTTTAATAATTAAAAGTGCAGTCCAGATACAAAAATTATAGCAGCCAAGATAACAGTAAATAAAGGGAATACACAAAAGGAAAACAGGTTTAAACAGGGGCATCCTGACATACCTCCACCACCAAAAATAAGAATGAAACAGCAGGACACGGACATTTCATTGTCAGGCATGCAAGACATACAACACCAACATAAATCTATCTAAACTAGCCTCCATTAGACAAGTTCCATTTCCTCCTAGCAATCAAACAAGTTCGAAACATGTGACAGAGCATCAGCTATCACATTTTCCTTTCCAGGAATATGTACAAATTTAACATTGAACTGTTGCAAAAAATAAACTCCAACGAACAATATTGCATCCCATGTTTAAATGTCTCGATAAACGCAGTTTGGAAAAGTCCAAAGCGGCCAGCATGGATTTGTCCTCCAACATGGCCGCCAATCTCCCAGACTCCCCTTGGTGTTCCGGGGCGCACAACGGTTTTGCTCATTTCTGAAACATGTCCAACGTACATTGTTCCTCAGTCACTAACTGAGCTAGTCTCTACGGTTTCAGCCAAGGCGTGTGCGGTTGGAATGGTTCAAAGTTTTGGACGTCCATGCCAAGGGTGGTTTCCGACAACACTATCCATCCTCCTTTCGTACCTGTACTATACCTGACTCTTTCTGTCCATCGTCCTGACTCACTGATCTCGTGCTGTCAGGAACATTCTTTCGCCTGAAGGAAATGTCATTGCATTTACCACAAGAGGCTGCAATAAGTTATCTTTAGACAAGTCCAATTCACTTTCTCTTTCCCGTTTGCTATCTCTTTCACTAGCTTTGGACAAAGAATTTGAGAAGTGTTCACGATCAATCAGTGACGGGTCTCTTTGTTAACAGCTGTTTATCATCGCTTGATAGTCCAAACCAAAATCACCTTATCTCCCACGTCTCACCACTTCCCACGGTAACTTCCATTTTGGACTGAGTGGGAAATCCCGGAGCATTCCCAGCTATCCATTTCCTACCTTGGCTACCTGCCTTCCTCTCACTCCGCCACTTCCTTTCAGAATTATGGGGGTGATGGAACAAAGGTTTAAATTTATAGATCAGCGAAATCATCAGCCATAATTGCTAATTAATCGCATTTTGTGCCCACATGGGTTCTTATTATTGAACGTAAGGAATTCTTAAATTCCTCTGCGAGAATGGCCTCTCTCAGAGCCTCATAGTCAGTTTCAGCTCCCAATGCTCGCACCCTCTATTAAAATTGTTTTGTTTTCCCCTTTCAAATTCTTATTAAGTTTATATCTTGAGTCTCTTCAAATTCCAACATTTCTGCCGATATGCCTCAAAACCCAATTTTTATGCATGTAGAATTGCCTTATTTACCATCTCATACTCCTTAGACTTCTGATCTGACAAGGCAGCATAAACTTCCTATGCTCACCCGTCAACTTACTCTACAAAGAACAAAGAACAATACAGCACAGGAACAGGCCCTTCAGCCCTCCAAGTCTGTACCGGTGATGATACTAACTTTGGCCAAAACCCTCAGCACTTCCTTGTGCCGTATCCCTCTATACCCATCCTATCCATGTGTTTGTCAAGATGCCTTTTGAACGCCGTTAATGTATCTGCTTCCACAGCCTCCCCGGCAACGCGTTCCAGGCACTCACCACCCTCTGTGTAAAAAACCTGCCTCGCACATCTCCTCTAAACTTTGCCCTTAAACCTATGCCCCCTAGTGACTGACCCCTCCACCCTGGGAAAGGGTGCCTGCCCATCCACTATATCCATGCCCCTCATAATCTTGTAGACCTCTAGACTTCTCTGATGCAAAGAACTCATTTAGTACCTCGCCCATTTCCTCTGGCTCAGCACACAAATTCCCCCCACTGTCTTTAAGTGGTCCAATCCTTCCACTGGCCACCCTATTGCTTTTTACAACCTTCCATTCAGAAAAACACCCTTCAACTGCTACCCTCTGCCTTCTGTGACTGAGCCAGTTCTGTATCCATCTTACCCACCTCACCTCTGATCCCTGTGTGAGTTCACCTTTTGCCATGAGGCACCTTTTCAAAGGCTTTACTGAAGTCCATGTAAACAACATCCACCACCCTTTCTCATCAATCACCTTTGTCACCTCCTCAAAAAACTTGATTAAGTTAGTGAGGCACGGCCTCCCCTTCACAAAACCATGCTGTCTGTCAGAAATGAATCCATTTGTTTCCAAATGGGTATAAATCCTGTCCCTGAGAAATCTCTCCAATAATTTACCTACTATCAATGTGAGGCTCATGGGCCTATTGTTTCCTAGATTATCCCTGCTACCTTTCTTAAACAGCGGCACCACATTAGCTACTCTCCAGTCCTCTGGGATCTCACCTGCAGCCAATGAGGATATGAAGATTTCAGTCAAGGCCCAGCAATTTCCTCCCTTCCCTCAGTATTCTGGGATAAATCCTGTTCGGCCCAGGAGACTTATCTAACTTAATGCCTTCTCCCTTTTGATGTTAACATGACCCAGACTATCTACACAACCTAGCCAAGAATCATTTCCGCAAAGTCCTTTTCTTTGGTGAACACTGATGCAAAGAACTCATTTAGTACCTCGCCCATTTCCTCTGGCTCAGCACACAAATTCCCCCCACTGTCTTTAAGTGGTCCAATCCTTCCACTGGCCACCCTATTGCTTTTTACATATGAATAAAAAGATTTGGGATTCACCTTAACCCTACTTGCCAAAGACTTTTCATGACTCCTCCTACCCCTCCTAATTTCCTGCTTCGGTACCTTCCTACTTTCTTTATATTCCTCAAGGGTTTCGACTGTCCCCACCCTTCCAGACCGCACAAAAGCCTCGTTTTTCTTTTTGACGAGGTTCATAATATCCCTCGTTACACAAGGCTCCCTAAACTTCCCAAACTTATCCTCCCACATGTCTCGATGATGATTTCCCTCCAACAGCCGCAACCAATCCAAATTCTTCAATTCCTACCTAACATTATCGGAATTTGCCTTTCCCCAGTCTAGCATCTTCACCCGAGGGTTACCCTCATCCTGATCCAAATGTACCCTAAAACCTCTGGAATTGTGGTCACTACTTCCAAAATGTTCCCCTAACTGAAACCTCGACCACCTGTCCAGGCTCATTCCCCAATAACAGGCCCAGTACGGCCCCTTCCCGAGTTGGACTATATACATATTGCATCAAGAATCCTTCCTGGATACACTTTACAAACTCTGCCCCATCCAAGCTCCTAGCAGTAAGTCAGCCAGTATCGGGGAAGTTAAAATCCCCAACCACAGCAACCCTGTTAGTTTTGCACCTATCCAAAATCTCTCTACCTATTTGCTTGTCTATCTCTCGCTGGCAGTTGGGGGGTCTGTAATAAACCCCCATTATTGTGATTGCCCCCTCCCTGTTCCTGAACTCTACCCAGATTACCTCATTGTATGAGCTCTCCAAGGTATCCTCCCACAGTACGGATATAATATTCTCCTTAACGTACGACGACGTCTGGCTGTTCACCCTCCCCCTTCAGGATGTCCTGTGTTCGTTCAGAGACATCCTTGACCCTGGCACCAGGGAGGCAACATACTATCCTGGAGTCTCTTTCAAGTCAACAGAAGCGCCTATCTGTGCCCCTTACTATAGAGTCCCCTTTAACAATCGCTCTCCTGCACTTTGCCATCCCCTGCTGAGCAACAGAGCCAGTTAGTGGTGCCACTGTTCTGGCTGCTGTTATTTTCCCTGATAGTCTATCCCACCAACAGTACCCAAAATGGTACACCTGTTAGAGAGGGGGACAGCCATAGGGGATTACTGCACTGCCTGCCCTTTCTAGCTGTCACCCATCTGTCTGCCTGCACCTTGGGTGTGACTACGCCTCTATAACCCCTATCTATGATGCTCCCCACCACCTGCAAGTTCTTAAGTGCATCCAACTGCTGCTCCAACTGAACCACACGGTGTGTAAGGAGCTGCAATTAGTTACACTTCCTGCAGACATAGTCGACGGGAATGCTGGAAGCGTCACGGATCTCCCACAACTCACAGTTAGAACACTTCTCTTTTGGCCACTCCATTTGGGTTGTTATTTTCTCAAAAGCCCGAAAGAACGTTTCTACTTCCTTCTCTTAGAACTGTGGGAGATTGTTCCTTCCCAGAATGCCCTAAATCCCAGACCCTGGCACCAGGGAGGCAACATACCATCCTTGATTCATATGCAGCCACAGAAGTGGCTGCCGATGCCGCTAACTATTCGATTCCCTATCACTACAGCCCCTGCCACTCGTTTTCCTTCCGCCTGTCTGGGCAGCAGAGCCACCCACTGTGCCGTGAACGTGGCTGCTGCTGCTTTCCTTTGAGAGGCCGTCACCCCCAACAGCATTAGGCCTATATTAGAAAAGAACATTGTACAAAATAGCAGGGACAGGACAAGGAACATTCAAAGGACTAACCATGAGGCGTTGAACCTCACATGTGAGCATTGAAAATAAAATGGATGAATTAGTTGCAGCACGTGGGCAGCACGGTAGCATGGTGGTTAGCGTAAATGCTTCACAGCTCCAGGGTCCCAGGTTCGATTCCCGGCTGGGTCACTGTCTGTGTGGAGTCTGCACGTCCTCCCCGTGTCTGCGTGGGTTTCCTCCGGGTGCTCCGGTTTCCTCCCACAGTCCAAAGATGTGCAGGTTAGGTGGATTGGCCAGGCTAAATTGCCCGTAGTGTCCTAAAAAGTAAGGTTAAGGGGGGTTGTTGGGTTGTTTTGTTACGGGTATAGGGTGGATACGTGGGTTTGAGTAGGGTGATCATTGCTCGGCACAACATCGAGGGCCGAAGGGCCTGTTCTGTGCTTGTCTGTTCTATGTCTAGATAAATGTAAAGGGATATGATATAGTTGGGATTACAGAGACAGGGCTCCAAGGTGACCAAGGGTGGGAAGTAAACATTGAGGGCTGTTCAGTATTTAGGAAGGACAGACAGAAAGGAAAAGGTGGTGGAGTTACTTTATTATTAAAGAAGATATTGAAACAATATTGAGGAAAGAGATTTGCACAGGTGATGTGTAATCTGTCTGGAAACACCTAGGGGCACAAAAACATTTGAAGGGATGGTATAGAGACCGGCAAACTGCAGTGGGAATGTTGGGAATAGCAGTAGGCAGGATATCCGAGATGCATGTGATAATGTGATTATGGGTGACTTTAATCTGGATGTGGATTGGGTGAGTCAAATTAGTCACAGTGTAATAAAGGAGGGATTTGTGGATTGTATAGGGGGTGGTTTTCTGGACCAGTATGTTGAGGAACCAACAAATAAATAGGCCCTCGTGCACTGGGTGTTGTGCAATGTTTATTCATTAGTTAGTTATTTACAGCACAGAATGAGGCCATTCGGCCCAGCATGTCTGCGCTGGTTCCCAAATGAACAACCTAGCTAGTGCCATTCCCCAGCCCTATCCCCGTAGCTCTCTAAATTAATCACTTTCAGATATATATCCAGCTCTCTTCTGAAACCTCCTGTGGAATCCACCCCACCGCTCTCCCAGGCAGCACATTCCAAATCCCCAACAACTCTCCCAGGCAGCACATTCCAAACCCAACAACTCTCCCAGGCAGCACATTCCAAATCCCAACCACAATTCCAGGCAGCACATGTTCCAAACCCCAACAACTCTCCCAGGCAGCGCATTCCAAATCCCAACAACTCTCCCACGCAGCGCATTCCAAACCCCAACAACACTCCCAGGCAGCACATTCCAAATCCCAACAACTCTCCCACGCAGCACATTCCAAACCCCAACAACACTCCCAGGCAGCACATTCCAAATCCCAACAACTCTCCCAGGCAGCACATTCCAAATCCCAACAACTCTCCCACGCAGCGCATTCCAAACCCCAACAACACTCCCAGGCAGCACATTCCAAACCCCAACAACTCTCCCAGGCAGCACATTCCAAACCCAACAACTCTCCCAGGCAGAGAATTCCAAACCCCAACAACTCTCCCAGGCAGCACATTCCAAATCCCAACAACTCTCCCAGGCAGCACATTCCAAATCCCAACCGCTCTCCCAGGCAGCACATTCCAAACCCCAACAACTCTCCCAGGCAGCACATTCCAAACCCCCACAACTCTCCCAGGCAGCACATTCCAAACCCCAACAACTCTCCCAGGCAGCACATTCCAAACCCCAGCAACTCTCCCAGGCAGCACATTCCAAATCCCAACAACTCTCCCAGGCAGCACATTCCAAATCCCAACCGCTCTCCCAGGCAGCACATTCCTAACCCCAACAACTCTCCCAGGCAGCACATTCCAAATCCCAACAACTCTCCCAGGCAGCACATTCCAAATCCCAACATCTCTCCCAGGCAGCACATTCCAAACCCCAACAACTCTCCCAGGCAGCACATTCCAAATCCCAACAACTCTCCCAGGCAGCACATTCCAAATCCCAACAACTCTCCCAGGCAGCCCATTCCAAATCCCAACAACTCTCCCAGGCAGCACATTCCAAATCCCAACAACTCTCCCAGGCAGCCCATTCCAAATCCCAACATCTCTCCCAGGCAGCACATTCCAAACCCAACAACTCTCCCAGGCAGCCCATTCCAAATCCCAACAACTCTCCCAGGCAGCACATTCCAAACCCCAACAACTCTCCCAGGCAGCACATTCCAACCCCAACAACTCTCCCAGGCAGCACATTCCAAACGCCAACAACTCTCCCAGGCAGCACATTCCAAATCCCAACAACTCTCTGAGTAAAGAGGTTTCTCCTCAGCTCACTCCCAGCTCTCTTGCTGACCATCTGGAAATTGTGACCCCGAATCACTGACATACCAACTACTGGAAACAGAATATCCTTTGTCACCCTGTCAAAACTGTTCAGAATTTTGAACACCTCAATAAGGTCGTCTCCCCAACAACTCTCCCAGGCAGCACATTCCAAATCCCAACAACTCTCCCAGGCAGCACATTCCAAACCCAACAACTCTCCCAGGCAGCACATTCCAAACCCCAACAACTCTCCCAGGCAGCACATTCCAAATCCCAACACTCTCCCAGGCAGCACATTCCAAACCCCAACAACTCTCCCAGGCAGCACATTCCAAATCCCAACCACTCTCCCAGGCAGCACATTCCAAACCCCAACAACTCTCCAAGGCAGCACATTCCAAATCCCAACAACTCTCCCAGGCAGCACATTCCAAATCCCAACAACTCTCCCAGGCAGCGCATTCCATCCCCAACAACTCTCCCAGGCAGCACATTCCAAATCCCAACAACTCTCCCAGGCAGCACATTCCAAACCCCAACAACTCTCCCAGGCAGCACATTCCAAACCCCAACAACTCTCCCAGGCAGCACATTCCAACCCCAACAATCTCTCCCAGGCAGCACATTCCAAACCCCAACAACTCTCCCAGGCAGCACATTCCAAACCCCAACAACTCTCCCAGGCAGCACATTCCAAACCCCAACAACTCTCCCAGGCAGCCCATTCCAAACCCCAACAACTCTCTGAGTAAAGAGGTTTCTCCTCAGCTCACTCCCAGCTCTCTTGCTGACCATCTGGAAATTGTGACCCCCGAATCACTGACATACCAACTAGTGGAAACAGAATATCCTTCTTCACCCTGTCAAAACTGTTCAGAATTTTGAACACCTCAATAAGGTCGTCTCTTAACCTTCTCTGTTCCAGGGAGAACAAGCCTAATTTCTCCAATCATCCTTGTCTCTAAAATTCCTCATTCCTGGTATCATTCTAGTAAATCTCCTCCGCACTCTTTCCAGGAAGTTAACATTCTTCTTTAAATAAACTGCACAGAACTGAACACAACACTCCAAATGTGGTCTGCCCAATGATGTGCCTCTATTAATAATAATAATCGCTTATTGTCACAAGTCGGCTTCAATGAAGTTACTGTGAAAAGCCCCTAGTCGCCACATTCCAGTGCCTGTTCGGGGAGGCTGGTACGGGAATTGAACCCACGCTGCTGGCCTTGTTCTGCATTACAAGCCAGCTGTTTAGCACACTGTGCTAAACTAGTCCCTAGCAAACCCAAGGCTGTTATCAGCCTTCTTATCAACTGTTTCAACTTGCCTGGCCACCTTCAGAGAATGATGCACTGAACCCTGAGGCCCCCTTGCTCCTGTCCTCCCCTCCCCTACCATTGAGCCTCGATTGTCTCCCCAAGTTTCTTCTACTGAAATGCATTACCTCACATTTCGCTGCGTTGAAGCTCATCCGCCAGGTGACTGCCCATTTGGCCAACTTGTCAATGTCCCTCTGAAGTCGCTCAGCGTCATCCTCACAATTTACTATTCTCCCAAGCTTAGTATCATTTGCAAATTTAGAGTTTTTAACCTTCAACACACAATTCTAAATCATTTATATAAATCAGAAAAAGCAAGGGTCCAACACTGAGCCCTGGGGAACACCGCTTTCAACTCGTCTCCAGTCTGAGAAATGCCCATCTAGACCTACCCTCTGTTTCCTATCGATAATTATAATCTTTATTGTCACAAGTAGGCTTACATTAACACTGCCATGAAGTTACTGTGAAAAGCCCCTAGTCGCCACATTCCAGCACCTGTTCAGGTACACTGAGGGAGAATTCAGAATGTCCAAATGACCTAACAGCACGTCTTTCGGGATTGTGGGAGGAAACCGGAGCACCCGGAGGAAACCCACGCAGACACAGGGAGAACGTGCAGACTCCACACAGACAGTAACCCAGGCCAGGCACTGACTTGTGGGGTAGGACCCCAACTGTTTACATTATATATTAAAGATTTGGACGAGGAACTAAATGTATTATTTCCAAATTTGCAGATGATGCACAGTTGGTGTGAGGGTGAGCTGTGAGGAGGATGCAGAGATGCTTCAGTGAGATTTGGACAGGCTGAGTGAGTGGGCAGATGTATGGCAGATGCAGTATAATGTGGATAAAGGTGAGATTATCCGCTTTAGTAGCCAAAACAGGAAGGACGATTATTATTTGAATGGGTGTAAATTGAGAGAGGCGGATACTCAGCGAGACCTTGGTGTCCTCGTGCATCAGTCGCTGAAAGTAAGCGTGCAGGTACAGCAGGCAGTAAAGAAGATAAATGGTATGTTGGCCTTCATAGCGAGAGGATTGAAGTACAGGAATAGAGATGTTTTACTGCAATTGTATAGGGCATTGGTGAGGCCACACCTGGAGTATTGTGTCCAGTTTTGGTGTCCCTATCTGAGGAAGGATGTTCTTGCTATAGCGGGAGGCCAGCGAAGGTTTACCAGGCTGATTCCTGGGATGGCGGGACTGTCATATTAGGAGCGACTAAATCGGTTAGGATTATATTCATTGAAGTTTAGAAGAGTGAAAAGGATCTCATAGAAACTTACAAAATTCCAACAGGATTAGACAGGGTAGATTCAGAAAGAATGTTCCTGATGGTGGGGGAGTCCCAGAACTAGGGGCCATAGTTTGAGGATAAGGAGTAAACTTTTTCGGATTGAGGTGAGGAGAAATTTCTTCACCCAAAGATGGTGAATCTGTGGAGTTCGCTACGACAGAAAATAGTTGAGATCAAAACGTTGTGTAATTAAATATAGCTTTTCGGGCGAAAGGGATCAAGGGATATGGGGGGAAGGCGGCATCAGATGATCAGCCATTATCATATTGAATGGCGGAGCAGGCTCGAAGGGCTGAATGGCCTCCTCGAGCTGCTATTTTCTATATGTTTCTATGTAAGTATCCAAAGCGATATATCAGTTTGAGGGGGGTTAACCACAGGGGATTCCTGCACAACATTCCTGCCCCTTTTACTGTTCCGATGGTCATCCATTCCCTCTCTGCCTGTGCATCCTCATTTGCGGTGTGACCACCTCTCTAAACGTGCGATCCATGTCTTTCTCAACATCCCGGTTGCTCCACAGTGAGTCCACCCACAGCTCCAGCTCTGAAGTCTGGTTAGCTAGAAGGTGCATTTGACACACTGTCAGCACACATGGGCACCAGGGAAGCTGGAAGTGTCCCTCATTTCCCACAATGTACAGGGTGAGCATAGCATGGGTATGAGTCCTCCTGCCATGATGTCCATCTTGATTAAGCTAGTTACTGTTTGAAAATAAAAATTATGTTAGCTAGGGGCCTTATTATCGTTCGCTAGCAACCTTGTTTCTCACTAAACACTTCTATTATAATTGTACAGTACTGTTCTATACCCCTTTTTTAACCCATACCTTAGTATTTAGCAATTGATTACTTCAATAGATTGAAAATACTCACCAGGACTTACTCACCAATCAGCTCTTTTGGTTGGTCCCATGTCACTTCCTGAACTGTGACGTCACCTCCAAAGGCCAATGGTCTCCAGCGCCACTGTTGCAGCCAATCGTATGATGCACACTGCCTAGTCGCTACCATAAGAGTCGAAGAGTAATAGTAGTAGGAGACTCAATAGTGAGGACTGCAGGCAGCTGTTTCTGTGTCTGCAGATATGACTCCAGGGTGGTGTACTGCTTCCCTGGTGCCAGGGTCAAGGGTGTCACTGGACATCTGCAGGGCAACTGAAAGGGGAGGGCAAAGAGGCAGAGGTTGTGGCTCACATTGGTACCAATGACATAGACAGAAAGAGGGATGAGGTTGTGCAACATGAAGTTAGAGAGCTCGTGCAACAGGAAGTTAGAGAGCTAGGTAGCATATTGAAAAGCTGGAGCTTAAAGGTTGTTACTCTCTGGATTACTCCCAGTGCCGTGTGCTTAGTGAGTACAGGAATAGGAGGGTAGAGCAGATGAATGCGTGGCTGAAGAGATGGTGCAGGAGAGAGGGCTTTAGATTCCTGGATGACTGGGTTTGTTTCTGTGGAAGGCCGGACCTGTACAAGTTGGCCGGGTTGCACCCGAGAGCAGATTTGAAGGCAAATTTCAGAGAAGTGTAAAAACAATAGGGAAATAATAGTACGGGATTTCAACTTATCCAATATTAATTGGGTTAGTCAAAGTATGAAAGGCTTAGATGGGCAGAATTCTTGAAGTGCCTCCTTTGCGTAGAAGGTTCTATGAGAGAAGGCCCTAATTTTTGGACGAAGCTGGGCCAGGTGGTTCAGGTTTCAGTGGGGGAGCATTTTGGTGATAGTGACCATAACTCGGTATGTTTTAAGGTAGTTATTAAAAATGACAATGGTGGACTGGAAATAAAGGTTCAGAATTGGGGGGGAAGGCCGATTTTAATAGTAGAAGGCAGGATCTGCTCAAAGTGAACTGGGAGATAAACTACTTGCAGGAAAATGCACATTAGAGCAGTGGGAGTCATTCAAAAAGGAAATAGATAGAGTACAAGGCCAAACTTTTGCGATAAAGCTGTACGGTGGACCAACAAGTCCAGAGAACCCCTGGATTTCAAGGGAAATATTGGATTTGATTTTTAAAAAGGGGGAGGTTTATGGCAGAAAACAATGGATTCCTCAAAAATAAAATTAGAAGAGTGAAGAGGAGGCATGCAAAACAACTTCCAGCAAAATAAAGGAAGATAGCAAGGTGGCTTATAGGTATAGTAAGGGTGTTGTGGAAATTATAATAAAGACAAATTCTTCGAGGCTTCGATTTCAGAAATGTATTTGACACAAATATTTGCGGAGAGGCCCACAATCTGGATAAGTAGCCATTCCGCAATACTCTGAATTATACAGTTAAAAACCATTATATTAATCATGTGAAATAAACAACTTCAAAGAGATAAACCTTGGAACACACGCAAGCGGAAATATAAATGTTTTGCCCTTGGTTTAAAAAAAACTCGAGTACGCATTTTGCTGTCCTTCGGATGAACCATTTATTATCACAATAAGGCCGAGACCAAAATAATTAGCAGTATTTTGTTTCTGTTACCTGACCTACTTATTTTTGTTCAAAAGCAGTGTAAAACTAGAGACAATATTCCCAGCATGCTTCGAAGTGGGCCACTCATTAATTTCCCTTCCACAAAGGGCGAGAGGGTGATCAGGAAAGAATAGGGTCCATGAGGAACCAAAGTAGTCAAGATGTAGATGAGGTTTTAAATGAGTATTTTGTATTTGTGTTCACGATGGAGAAGGGCAGTGTCGGTGTAGAAAGCAAGGAATGGGAATGAGATAACATTGTAAACATTAGATAGGGAGGGAGGAGGTGTTACTGGTACTGGCAGCTTAAAAGTAGATAAATCCCCAGGCTCAGATGAGATTTATCCCAGGCCAGTGTGGGAAGTAAGAGAAGAGATTGCAGAGGCAGTGATGCTAATTTTTAAATCCTCTCCGGACACAGTAAAGGTGCCAGAAGACTGGTGGTCAGCTAATGTGGTGCCATTATTCAAGAAGGGAAGTAGGGGAAAACCAGGTCATTACAGACCAGTGAATCTAATATCAGTGGTTAAGAAAATATTGGAAAATAAATCTGAGGGGCGGAATGAATCGCCACTTGGAGAGGCAAGGATTAATCAAGGATAGTCAGCATGGGCTTGTCGGGGGAGGTCTTGACCCAGCTACGAAGAGATTAGATAGGGTGGGGTTTTTTTCCCTGGAGCAGAGGAGGCTGAGGGGGGCCTGATTGAGGTGTATAAAATTATGAGGGACATAGATAGAATATAGAACATAGAACATTACATCGCAGTACAGGCCCTTCGGTCCTTGATGTTGCACCGTCCTGTGAAACCCCTCTGAAGTCCCTCTACACTATTCCCTTATCCTCCATATGCCTATCCAATGCCCATTTGAATGCGTTTAGCTTTGGCGAGTCCACTACTGTTGCAGGCGGGGCATTCCACGCCCTTACTACTCTCTGAGTAAAGAAGCTACCTCTGACATCTGTCCTATATCTATCTCCCCTCAATTTAAAGCTATGTCCCCTCGTGCTGGACATCACCATCCAAGGAAAAAGGCTCTCACTGTCCACCCTATCTAATCCTCTGATCATCGTGTATGCCTCAATTAAGTCACCTCTTAACCTTCTTCTCTCTAACGAAAACAGCCTCAAGTCCTTCAGCCTTTCCTCATAAGATCTTCCCTCCATACCAGGCAACATTCTTGTAAATCTCCTCTGTACCCTTTCCAATGCTTCCACATCCTTCCTATAATGTGGCGACCAGAACTGCACGCAATACTCCAAATGCGGCCGCACCAGAGTTTTGTACAGGGTGGACAGGAAATAATTTTTCCCTTTAGCAGAGGGGTCAATAATCAGGAAGCATAGATTTAATGTAAGACAGGAGGTTTGGAGGGTTGCAAGGAAAAACCTTTTGCCCAGAGAGTGGTGGGAGTCTGAAACTTGCTGCCTGAAAGGGTGGTCGAGACGGGAACCCTCTCAACATTTAAGTGTTTAGATGAGCGTTTGAAACGCCGCAGCGTACAAGGCTAGGAGGCCAAGTGCTGAAGAGATAGATGTTCCATGGCCGGCACAGACATGATGGGCTGAAGAGCCTGTTTCTGTGCTGGAAAACTCGATGACTCTATTCTGGAAGAACTCTTCTGTATCCTCGCCTAAACCTTCCAGTCCTTGCTAAAGTCTGGTGCGTAGGTCTGGACTTGCTATTTCAGTAATGAAGGTATGTTTTATACAGGTTTTACTCTGTAACATTACTGATGTAAAACCACCGCTCAGCCTTTATTTATAAAGACTCGGCTCACATGCTTTATTAAGTTATTTGTTAATCTGTTCGACCACAGGCAAAGGTTTCTGCCCAAACATACCCAAATCTCAAAGCCCTGCCGGCATTTTCAATGTGCACCACCCGGGATCTCTGCTGGATTGAATTTTGATCACCTTTCATCCTGCAGTTCCATTCATCTCATACATGTTGTATTGAAGCCTATTTTCCATTTGATTTATTTTAATTCCAGATGCAATGCCATTTGTTCATGTTGATATTGCGCCCGTACTTTGCAGTCTAAGTCATCCATGGCCATTCAAACAACAAGTTAACGATGGCATTTTAGGAAATCTATTAAATGCCCCCTCCAGTTATCAAAACAGCCATGTACATCTCTATTTCTCCTCCTCACCCAATATTATATCCATGCCACTCCTGCCCTCTTATCGCATGGACTTCACTTTTGTCACAAGCCTAATTTGCAGAACTTTATCAAATGTCTTTTGAATGAATGAAATGAAATGAAAATCACTTATTGTCACGAGTAGGCTTCAATGAAGTTACTGTGAAAAGCCCCTAGTCGCCACATTCCGGCGCCTGTCCAGGGGAGGCTGGTACGGGAATCGAACCGTGCTGCTGGCCTGCTTTCAAAGCCAGCGATTTAGCCCAGTGAGCTAAACCAGCCCCTAACCTTTTGAAGGTTCGTATACACAAGTAACAGATGATAATTTGTGCCACGGTTGCGTAGTGGTTAGCAGTGTTGCTTCACAGTGCCAGGGTCCCCGCTGGGTCACTGTCTGTGTGGAGTCTGCACGTTCTCCCTGTATCTGTGTGGGTTTCCTCCGGGTGCTCTGGTTTCCTCCCACAAGTCCATAAGACATCGGAGCTGAATTAGGCCACTCAGCCGCTCGAGTCTGCTCCACAATTCAATCATGGCTGATATTTTTCTCATCCCCATTCTCCCGCCTTCTCCCCATAACTCCTGACCTCCTTATTAATCAAGAACCTATCTATCTCTGTCTAAAGACACTGTCTTAAAGGCCTATAATTTCCCATCTTCTGCCTCTCTCCCTTCTTAAACAGCAGTGTTACATTAGCCACTTTCCATTCCTCTGGGACCCTCCCTGCCTCCAGTGATTCCTGAAAGATCATCACTAATGCCTCCACAATTTCCTCAGCTATCTCTTTTAGGACCCTGGGGTGTAGTCCATCCGGTCCACCTTCAGACCTTTCAGTTTCCCCAGAACCTTCTCCTTAGTGATGGTCACTGCACTCACCTCTGTCCCCTGGTTCTCCTGGAGCTCTGGCATCCCACTGGTGTTTTCCACTGTGAAGACTAATGCAAAGAAATTATTCAGTTCATCTGCCATTTCTTTGTTTCCTATTATTACTATCTTCCTTTATATTAATAGCTACTTGCACTCATATTTCATCTTCTCTCCTCTTATTGCTTTTTTTAGTTGTCCTCTGCTCACTTTTAAAGGCTTCCCAATCCTCTGGCTTCCCACTAATCCTCGCCACTTTGTCTGCTTTTTCTTTAGCTTTTATGCTGTCCTTGACTTCCCCCGTCAGCCATGGATTCCTAGCCCTGCCTTGAGCATCTTTCCTCCTCCTTGGGATGAATTTCTGTTGTGCCTCCCGAATAAATCCCAAAACTCCTGCCATTGCTGTTCCACTGTCTTCCACGCTAGGCTCCTTCTCCAATCATAGATCATAGAATTTACAGTGCAGAAGGAGGCCATTCGGCCCATCGTGTCTGCACTGGCTCCAGGAAAGGTTAACATTCCCACCCTATCCCCATAACCCAGTAACCCCAGCCAACACTAAGGACAATTTATTACGGCCAATTCACCTAACCTGCACATCTTTGGACTGTGGGAGGAAACCGGAGCACCCGGAGGAAACCCACGCACACACAGGGAGGATGTGCAGACTCCGCACAGACAGTGACCCAGCCGGGAATCGAACCTGGGACCCTGGAGCTGTGAAGCGATTGTGCTATCCACAATGCTACCGTGCTGCCCTCAATCAACTCTGGCCAACTCCTCCCTCATGCCTTTGTAGTTACCCTTATTTAACTGTAACACCATTACATCTGATTGCACCTTCTCCCTCTCAAACTGCAGGGTAAATTCTATCATATTGTGGTCACTGCCCCCTAAGGGTTCCTTCACCTTAAGGTCTTGATCAAGTCTGCGTCATTACACATCACCAAATCCAGAATTGCCTGTTCCCTAGTCGGCTCTACCATAAGCTGCTCCAAAAAAAACATTTCTCAGGCATTCCACAAATTCCTTTTATTGGGATCCACTACCAACCTGATTTTCCCAGTCCATCTGAATATTGCAGTCCCCCATGATTATTGTAATATTGCCTTTTTTATATGCCTTTTCTATCTCATAATTTATTTTCTGCCCCAAATCCTAACTACTGCTAGGGGGCCTGTACATAACTCCCATCAGGGTCTTTTTACCTTTGTGATTCCTCGACTCTACCCATAGAGATTCTATGCCTTCTGATCCTATATCGCTCTTTGCAATCGATTTAACTTCATTCCTTACGAACAATGCAACCCCGCCCCCTTTGCCTGTCTGCCTGTCCTTTCGCTCGGACACGTAACCCTGTATATTTAGATCCCAGCCCTGATCCCCTTGCAGCCTCTGTCTCTGTGATGTCCACAACATCGTACCTGGCCAATTTCAATGTGCGCAACAAGCTCATTTACCTTGTTCCGTACACTGCGCGCATTTAGTTACAACACCCTCAGTCCTGCATTGACCACCTCCCTTCTCCCACTTGTCACCTTTTTTGCACTGCCTGAGGGTGATGTTGTCTTATTTTTGTTCTCTATTTCCCCTTCAGTTATGGCACCTTCTAAGCTAACGCTCTGGTCCCAACCCCCTGCCAGGCTAGTTTAAATCCTGCCGAGTGACACTAGCAAACCTCCCAGCCAGGATATCGGCGCCCCTCCAGTTTAGGTGCAACGCGTCCTTCCTGTACAGGTCCACCTGCCCCGGAAGAGATCCCAATGGTCCAGAAATCTGAAACCTTCCCTCCTCCACCACTGGTTTATTAATGTGTTTAGCTGCACTATCCTCCTATTTCTAGCCTCACTAGCACGTGGCACAGGGAGTGATCCTGAGATTACAACCCTGGAGGTCCTGCTTCTTGGCTCACTCCCTAACTCCCTGAACTCCTTCTGCAGGATCCCATCACTCTTCCTGCCTGTGTTGTTGGTACCTATGTGCACTACGCCCTCTGGCTGTTCACTCTCCCCCTTCAGGATGCCCTGTGTTCGTTCAGAGACATCCTTGACCCTGACACCAGGGAGGCAACACATCATCCTGGAATCCCTTTCACTTCCACAGAAGTGCCTATCTGTGTTCCTTACTATAGAGTCCCCTATAACTATTGCTCTCCTGCACTTTGCCCTCCCCTGCTGAGCAACAGAGCCAGTTGTGGTGCCAATGTTCTGGCTGCTGTTGTTTTCCCCTGATTGGCTATCCCCCCAACAGTATCCAAAATGGTATACCTGTTAGAGAGGGGGAGAGCCACAGAGGATTTCTGTACCGACTGCCTGCCCTTTCTAACGGTCACCCATCTCTCTGCCTGCACCTTGGGCGTGACCACATCTCCATAACTCCTATCTATGATGCTCCCCACCTCCTGCATGCTCCTAAGTGCATCCAATTGCTGCTCCAACTGAATCACACAGTCTGTGAGGAGGTGCCATTGGTTACACTTGCTGCAGATGTCATCGACCGGAACACTGGAAGCGTCACAGATCTCCCACATCTTACAGGTAAAGCATTGCATCCTACTGAGTGTCATTTATGCACTAATTTATTGAAATTAAATACTTAAATTGTTATTCAATTAAGTTTCAATTAAGTATATGGCCCTGATGCTAAATCTTTACGGTAAAATTAAATGCTAAGTATTAATCTCTGCCCTCAGGTTTTGTTCCCCCTCCACCGAGTTAATTCATTAGTTTTAATTAGTTCTTCAATTATTTTCTTTTTAAATTGAGCAGATTCCCTACCAGTCAATCAGGTCACAGCTTTACTGTGA
>NC_052148.1:7221209-7298195 GCF_902713615.1 Scyliorhinus canicula | reverse complement strand
CTCTCGGCCGGCACTGTTACTCACAGTACTCCTGTCCGGCACTGTTACTCACAGTACTCCCGGCCGGCACTGTTACTCACAGTACTCCCGTCCGGCACTGATAATCACAGTACTCCCGACCGGCACGGTTACTCACAGTACTCTCGGCCGGCACTGTTACTCACAGTACTCCCGCTCGGCACTGTTACTCACAGTACTCCCGGCCGGCATTGTTACTCACAGTACTCCCTGTCCGGCACTGTTACTCACAGTACTCCCGGCCGGCACTGTTACTCACAGTATCCCGGCCTGGCAATGTTAATCACAGTACTCCCCGGCTGGCACTGTTACTCACAGTACTCCCGTCCGTCACTGTTACTCACAGTACTCCCGACCGGCACTGGTACTCACAGTACTCCCTGCCGGCACTGTTACTCACAGTACTCCCAGCCGGCACTGTTAATCACAGTACTCCCGGCCGGCACTGTTACTCACAGTACTCCCGGCCGCCACTGTTACTCACAGTACTCCCGTCCGGCACTGTTACTCACAGTACTCTCGGCCGGCACTGTTACTCACAGTACTCCCGGCCGGCACTGTTACTCACAGTACTCCCGGCCGGAACTGTTACTCACAGTACTCCCGGCCGGTACTGTTACTCACAGTATTCCAGGCCGGCACTGTTACTCACAGTACTCCAGTCCGGCACTGTTACTCACAGTACTCCCTGCCGGTACTGTTACTCACAGTTCCCCCGTCCGTCACTGTTACTCAGTACTCCTGTCTGGCACTGTTACTCACAGTACTCCCGTCTGGTACTGTTACTCACAGTACTCTCGGCTGGCACTGTTACTCACAGTACTCCCGTCTGGCAGTGTTACTCACAGTACTCCCGCTTGGCACTGTTACTCACAGTACTCCCGGCCGGCACTGTTACTCACAGTAAACCCGGCCGGCACTGTTACTCACAGTACTCCCATTCCGCAATGTTACTCACAGAACTCCCGTCTGGCACTGTTACTCACAGTACTCCCGGCCAGCACTGTTACTCACAGTACTCCTGTCCGGCACTGCTACTCACAGGACTCCCGGTGGCACTGTTACTCACAGTACTCCTGTCCGGCACTGTTACTCACAGTACTCTCGGCCGGCACTGTTACTCACAGTACTCCTGCTCGGCACTGCTACTCACAGGACTCCCGGATGGCACTGTTAATCACTGTACTCCCGGCCAGCACTGTTACTCACAGTACTCCCGACCGGCACTGTTACTCACAGTACTCTCGGCCGGCACTGTTACTCACAGTACTCCCGCTCGGCACTATTACTCACAGTACTCCCGGCCGGCACTGTTACTCACAGAACTCCTGTCCGGCACTGTTACTCACAGTACTCCTGTCCGGCACTGTTACTCACCGTATTCCCGGCTGTCACTGTTACTCACAGTACTCCCGGCCGGTACTGTTACTCACAGTACTCCCGGCCGGCACTGTTACTCACAGTACTCCCGTCCGGCACTGTTACTCACAGTACTCCCGGCCGGTACTGTTAGTCACAGTTCACCCGCCCGGCCCTGTTACTCACAGTACTCCCGTTCCGCAATGTTACTCACAGAACTCCCATCTGGCACTGTTACTCACAGTACTCCTGGCCGGCACTGTTACTCACAGTACTCCTGTCCGGCACTGTTACTCACAGTACTCCCGGCCAGCACTGTTACTCACAGTACTCCCGGCCAGCACTGTTACTCACAGTACTCCTGGCCGGCACTGCTACTCACAGTACTCCTGTCCGGCACTGTTACTCACAGTAATCCCGGCCGGCACTGTTACTCACAGTACTCCTGTCCGGCACTGTTGCTCACAGTACTCCCGTCCGGCACTGTTACTCACCGTATTCCCGGCTAGCAATGTTAATCACAGTTCTCCCAGCCGGTACTGTTACTCACAGTACTCCCGACCGGCACTGTTACTCACAGTACTCTCGGCCGGCACTGTTACTCACAGTACTCCTGCTCGGCACTGTTACTCACAGTACTCCCGGCCGGCACTGTTACTCACAGTACTCCTGTCCGGCACTGTTACTCACAGTACTCCCGGCCGGCACTGTTACTCACAGTACTCCCGGCTGGCACTGTTACTCACAGTACTCCCGGCCGGCACTGTTACTCACCGTATTCCCGGCTGGCAATGTTAATCACAGTACCCCCGGCCGGCACTGTTACTCACAGTACTCCCGTCCGGCACTGGTACTCACAGTACTCCCTGCCGGCACTGTTAATCACAGTGCTCCCGGCCGGTACTGTTACTCACAGTACTCCCGGCCGGGCACTGTTACTCACAGTACTCCCGGCCGGCACTGTTACTCACAGTACTCCCGGCCGGCACTGTTACTCACAGTACTCCCGGCCGGTACTGTTACTCACAGTACTCCAGGCCGGCACTGTTACTCACAGTACTCCTGTCCGGCACTGTTACTCACAGTACTCCCGGCCGGCACTGTTACTCACAGTACTCCGGCCGGCACTGTTACTCACAGTACTCCCGGCCGGTACTGTTACTCACAGTACTCCAGGCCGGCACTGTTACTCACAGTACTCCTGTCTGGCACTGTTACTCACAGTACTCCCGGCCGGCACTGTTACTCACAGTACTCCCGGCCAGCACTGTTACTCACAGTACTCCGGCCAGCACTGTTACTCACAGTACTCCCGGCTGGCACTGTTACTCACAGTACTCCCGGCTGGCACTGTTACTCACAGTACTCCCGGCCGGCACTGTTACTCACCGTATTCCCGTCCATCACTGTTACTCACAGTACTCCCGACCGGCACTGGTACTCACAGTACTCCCTGCCGGCACTGTTACTCACAGTACTCCCGGCCGGTACTGTTACTCACAGTACTCCAGGCCGGCACTGTTACTCACAATACTCCAGTCCGGCACTGTTACTCACAGTACTCCCGGCCGGTACTGTTACTCACAGTTCCCCCGTCCGTCACTGTTACTCACAGTACTCCTGTCTGGCACTGTTACTCACAGTACTCCCGTCTGGTACTGTTACTCACAGTACTCTCGGCTGGCACTGTTACTCACAGTACTCCCGCTTGGCACTGTTACTCACAGTACTCCCGGCCGGCACTGTTACTCACAGTAAACCCGGCCGGCACTGTTGCTCACATTATTCCCGGCTGGCACTGTTACTCACAGTACTCCCGGCCGGCAATGTTACTCACCGTACTCCCGGCCGGCTCTGTTACTCAGTATTCCTGGCCGACACTGTTACTCACCGTACTCCCGGCCGGCACTGTTATTCACAGTATTCCTGGCCGACCCTGTTATCTCGGGCAGACCACGTGACAATCTTCTGTCCAATGTTGTTTTTTTTTAATGTTTCAATGATTTTTCCGTTCCCCTGGTGTCTGCAGCCGTTGTTTCCCCAGCCACCAACCTTCCTCCCTTTCGCGCATATAGAACATTACAGCGCAGAACAGGCCCTTCATCCCTTGATGTTGCACCGTCCTGTGAAACCCCTCTAACGTCCCTCTACACTATTCCGTTATCGTCCATATGCCTATCCAATGACCATTTGAATGTGTTTAGTGTTGGCGAGTCCACTACTGTTGCAGGCAGGGCATTCCACGCCCTTACTACTCTCTGAGTAAAGAACCTACCTCTGACCTCTGTCCTATATCTATCTCCCCTCAATTTAAAGCTATGTCCCCTCGTGCTGGACATCACCATCCGAAGAAAAAGGCTCTCACTGTCCACCCTATCTAATCCTCTGATCATCTTGTCTGCCTCAATTAAGTCACCTCTTAACCTCCTTCTCAGTTACGAAAACAGCCTCAAGTCCCTCAGCCTTTCCTCATAACATCTTCCCTCTATACCAGGCAACATTCTTGTAAATCTCCTCTGTACCCTTTCCAATGCTTCACATCCTTCCTATAATGTGGCGACCAGAACTGCACACAATACTCCAAATGTGGCCGCACCAGAGTTTTGTACAACTGCAACATGACCTCATGGCTCCGAAACTCAATCCCTCTACCAATAAAAGCTAACACACTGTATGCCTTCTTAATAACCCTATCAACCTAGGTGGCAACTTTCAGGGATCTATGTACATGGACACCGATATCTCACTCCTCATCCACACTACTAAGAGGGAGCATTAGCAAACCTCCCCCCGAGGATATTAGTACCCCTCTGGTCCAGGTGTAGACCATCCCGTTTGTAGAGGTCCCACCTACCCCAGAATGAGCCCCAATTATCCAGGAATCTGAAACCCTCCCTCCTGCACCATCCCTGTAGCCACGTGTTCAACTGCTCTCTCTGCCCTATTCCTCGACTCGCTCGCACGTGGCATGGGTAACAACCCAGAGATAATAACTCTGTTTGTTCTAGATCTAAGTTTCCACCCTAGCTCCCTGAATTCCTGCCTTACATCCCTATCCCTTTTCCTACCTATGTCGTTGGTACCTATGTGGACCACGACTTGGGGCTGCACCTCCCCCTCTTTAAGGATCCTGAAAACGCGATCCAAGAAATCACAGACCCTGGCACCTGGGAGGCAACACACCAACCGTGAGTCTCTCTCGTTCCCACAGAACCTCCTATCTGTCCCCCTAACTATGGAGTCTCCAATGACTAATGCTCTACTCCTCACCCCCCTTCCCTTCTAAGCAACAGGGACAGACTCTGTGCCAGAGACCTGTACCCCATGGCTTACCCCTGGTAAGGCCCCCCCCCCCCAACAGTATCCAAAGCGGTATACTTGTTACTAAGGGGAATGACCACAGGGGGTCCCTGTACTGACTGCTTCATCCCAGCCCCTCTCACCGTCACCCATCTATCTTTATTCTTCGGTGTAACTACCTCCCTGAAGCTTCTATCTATGACCCCCTCTGCCTCCCAAATGATCTGAAGTTCATCCAGCTCCAGCTCCAGTTCCCTAACGCGGTTTTTGAGGAGGTGGAATCTTCCCACAGATGAAATCAGCAGGGACACTGACGGCGTCCCTCACCTCAAACATTCTGCAGGAGGAGCATTGTACTGCCTTCCCTGACATCCCCTCGAGATAAAACAAGAAACAGGAAGGAAGAGCTTACCTGATATTCCCTCAAACCCTTAGGTTAGAGGAGGTGGAAGGATGGGGGACACTACAAGTGTAGTGTCTCGGTTTAGCAACCGCCCGACTTACATACAGGTACTAACAAGGCTGCTTCTGCTGCAAGGTAAGGTTTTAAATAGGGAAACGTACCTTCCCGACAGATCCTAGTCACCGCTCCCGCCGAAAATCTGAAATCTGAAGTGCAGCGAGGATTCTAATTATCTTTCTTTTCGGGTTCCTTACAGGTGCCTTACGGCTGCCTTACGGGTGGCTTAACGGTGCCTTACGGGTGCCTTACGGGTGCCTTACGGCTGCCTTACGGGTGCCTTAATGCTCTTTGACTGTTTTTGCAGGTGCTTAAAAACCCTGTTCCTTAACCTCGTCGCCAGTTGGGCAGCACGGCAGCACAGTGGTTAGCACTGTTACTTCACAGTTCCAGGGTCCCAGGTTCGATTCCCGGCTGGGTCACGGTTTGTCCGGAATCTGCACGTTCTCCCCGTGTTTCCTCCGGGTGCTCCGGTTTCCTCCCACAGTCCAAAGACATGCTGTTTGGTGAATTGGACATTCTGAATTCTCCCTCTGTGTACCTGAACAGGCGCCGGAATGTGGTGACTAGGGGCTTTTCACAGTAACTTCATGGCAGTGTTAATGTAAGCCTACTTGTAACAATAATAAAGATTATTATTATTGTGAGTTTTTATGTGATGGTTTCAAATTTCAGGGTGCAGGCCTCAGAAGTTCAAACAAACAAAGATCTTTATTTCGAGGATGTTTTTTTAATAAATTTAGAGTACCCAATTCATTTTTTCCAATTGAGGGGCAATTTAGCATGGCCTATCCGCCTACCCTGTACATCTTTGGGTTGTGGGGGTGAGACCCACGCAGACACGGGGAACATGTGCAAACTGCACACGGACAGTGACCCAGAACCGGGATCGAACCTGGGACCTCGGAACCGTGGGACTGCAGTGCTAACCACTGTGCCACCGTGCTGCCCTATTTCGAGAATGTTAACACCCAAGGCAGCTATGTCATTCTGCCCGTTTGCCCACGCAGACGGCTGATGGCGCCATGTGATCAGTCTCTTAAAGTGTCCCTGCTCCACAGCAGGACTGGCAGTGAGAAACCCCGAGGAACACCATGGGTACACAACATAAGTAGACAGGGAGAAATTGTGGCCATTGGTTGAAAGGTTGAGAATCAGAGGGCACTGACTTACCGTGAATGGCGAGAGTCAAAAGTGACGGGAGGAAAAACAGTGGGTGTGATTCTCCGCTGCCCACGACGGGTCGGAGAATAGCGGGAGGGCCTTTGCGGAGAATCGCGCCCAGTGGGTGCTGCTGACGTGAACTGAGAGTGTGATGGAAAGAATCAAACATTGCATACTTCTCTGAAAAGAATAGAAATCTACAGGTTGGTGGGGAGAATTGGGGGGAGTGGGGGTAGCTGAAGATTTCTTGCAGAAAACCATCACCTAAATGATGGGCTGGACTGGAACCGTTCTGTGATTCAAAGTACTGGTGAAGGAACATTCCAACAAAAAGATGTAACTGTCTCCTTTTGGTATCCAGGAAAGATGTTCCTATTATCAGTCCCTTGGGCAAAGTCACAGAGCAGTCCAAGTCAGTCCCAATTTCTGGGTACATCAGTCACTAAGACCATGAAGTTTGTTCAACGTCCTTTAAAAATATTATTGGTTTATTCCTGCCGTGGGAGATTGGTAATTGTTCCTTGATTCTCGCACCTTCTCTTTGAATGTTAATTTGTCTTTTACAGAGGTAATGTTAGAGCTGGACTTTCAACCATGACAAGCTACGGAGGAATATGCACGCCAAAGTTTTCTGGAGGAGTAGTAACGGTGAGCTTCCCATTTCTCCTTTAACCTCCCCACTTCATGTGGACTTTGGTTAACGCACTGGCCTTGTCAAAGTAGAATGAGCTGATCTCAAACTAATACTGAGCAGTAAGATTGATGGGAGGGTATTGAGGCGCCCATTCCGAGGGGAATTAGGATGTTTGTGTTGTTATTCCAGGCAATGTTTCAACAGGTTACTTTCAATCGGAGTCAGCTCAGGTGAGCTCGCTGGTTGAAAGTACAGTGTTATAATCTGAGCTGATGTTACGATTGGACAGGTCAGATCCCAGAGTGGGACTTGGCTTGATAGGTCGGGAGGGACAGTGGTTAGCACTGTTGCTTCATGGCACCGGGGACCCGGGATGGGATCTAAATATACAAGGATATGTGTCCATTTGAAAGTAGTAAGAAGTCTTACAATACCAGGTTAAAGTCTATCAGGTTTGTTTCAAACACAAGCTTTCGGAGTGCAGCTCCTTCCCCAGGTGAATCACCTAATTTGGTTAGGGTTAGGGTTAGGGTTTGGGTTTGGGGTGAATCACCTGAGGAAGGAGCTGCGCTCCGAAAGCTCATTTGTGAAACAAACCTGTTGGACTTTAACCTGGTGTTGTAAGACTTCTTACTGTGCTCACCCCAGTCCAACGCTGGGACCTTCACTCCATTTGAAAGGACAGCAAGATGGGCAGAGGGGGCAGGGCTGCATTATTCGTAAGGAATGAACTTAAATCGAACTTCTGGTGGCGGTGATGTGCCGAGCGAACGCAGGTCAGGTGATTCTCCTCACAATTGGACCCAAAATAGCAGATTTTCCAGGATTCTTTGCTCAAAAAAACCACCCAAAACTCGGAAAAACCCAAAAGGCAGTAGCAGTGCAGAAACAGAAGAGAAGATGCCAACAAACAGTAGCTCAAAGGGCCAGCGAGAAGGCAGCAGCAGCAGCAAGGGGCAGGGGCAGGGGCAAGGGGCAGGGTCAAGGGGCAGGAGAAGCGGCAAGGGGTAGGGGCAAGGGGTAGCGGCAGCAGCAAGGGGCAGGGGAAGGTAGCTCAAAGGGCCAGCGAGAAGGCAGAAGTGGCGGCAAGGGGCAGGAGCAGGGGCAAGGGGCAGGGGCCAGGGGCAAGGGGCAGGGGCAAAGGGCAGGGGGCAGGAGCAGGGGCAAGGGGCAGGGGCAAGGGGCAAGGGGCAGGGGCAAGGGGCAGGGGCAAGGAGCAGGGGCATGGGGCAGGTGCAGCGGCAAGGGGCAGGGGCAAGAGCAGCGGCAAGGAGCAGGAGCAGGGGCAAGGAGCAGGGGCAAGGGGCAGGGGCAAGGGGCATGGGCAAGGGGCAGGAGCAGCGGCAAGGAGCAGGAGCAGGGGCAAGGGGCAGCGGCAAGGGGCAGGGGCAGGGGCAAGGGGCAGGAGCAGCGGCAAGGAGCAGGAGCAGGGGCAAGGGGCAGGAGCAAGGGGCAGGGGCAGCGGCAAGGGGCATGGGCAAGGGGCAGGAGCAGCGGCAAGGAGCAGGAGCAGGGTCAAGGGGCAGGAGCAGGGGCAAGGGGCAGCGGCAAGGGGCAGGGGCAGGGGCAAGGGGCAGGAGCAGCGGCAAGGAGCAGGAGCAGGGGCAGCGGCAAGGGGCAGGGGCAAGGGGCAGGAGTAGCGGCATGGAGCAGGGGCAGGGTCAAGGGGCAGGGGCAAGCGGCAGCGGCAAGGGGCAGGGGCAGGGGCAAGGGGCAGGAGCAGCGGCAAGGAGCAGGAGCAGGGGCAAGGGGCAGGGGCAGCGGCAAGGGGGAGGAGCAGCGGCAAGGAGCAGGAGCAGCGGCAAGAGGCAGGGGCAGCAGCAAGGAGCAGGAGCAGAGGCAAGGGGCAGGGTCAGCGGCAAGGGGCAGGGGCAGGGGCAAGGGGCGGGGGCAAGGGTCAGGAGCAGGGGCAAGGGGCAGGAGCAGGGACAAGCGGCCGGAGCAGGGGCAAGGGGCAGGAGCAGCGGCAAGGGGCAGCGGTAAGAGGCAGGAGCAGCGGCAAGGGCAGGAGCAGGGGCAAGGGTCAGGAGCAGGGGCAAGGGGCAGGAGCAGCGGCAAGGGGCAGGAGAAGGGGCAAGGGGCATGAGCAGTGACAGCGGCAAGGGGCAGGAGCAGCGGCAAGGGGCAGGAGCAGCAGCAAGGGGCAGGGGCAGCGGCAAGGGGCAAGGGCAGCGGCAAGGGGTAGGAGCAGGGGCAAGGGGCAGGAGCAGCGGCAAGGGGCAGGAGCAGGGGCAAGGGGCATGGGCAGCGGCAAGGGGGAGGAGCAGCGGCAAGGAGCAGGAGCAGCGGCAAGAGGCAGGGGCAGCAGCAAGGAGCAGGAGCAGAGGCAAGGGGCAGGGGCCAGGAGCAGGGGCAATAGGCAGGGGCAAGGGCAGGAGCAGGGGCAAGGGTCAGGAGCAGGGGCAAGGGGCAGGAGCAGCGGCAAGTTGCAGGAGCAGGGGCAAGGGGCAGGAGCAGTGACAGCGGCAAGGGGCAGGGGCAGGAGCAGCGGCAAGGGGCAGGAGCAGCAGCAAGGGGCAGGGGCAGCGGTAAGGGGCAGGGGCAGCGGCAAGGGGCAGGAGCAGGGCAAGGGGCAGGAGCAGCGGCAAGGGGCAGGAGCAGGGGCAAGGGGCAGCAGCAAGGGGCAGCGGCAAGGGGCAGGGGCAAGGGGCAGGAGCAGCGGCAAGGGGCAGGAGCAGGGGCAAGGGGCAGGAGCAGGGGCAAGGGGCAGGAGCAGGGGCTAGGGGCAGCAGCAAGGGGCAGCGGCAAGGGGCAGGGGCAAGGGGCAGGAGCAGCGGCAAGGGGCAGGGGCAGCGGCAAGGAGCAGGGGCAAGGGGCAGGAGCAGGGGCAAGGAGCCGGAGCAAGGGGCAGGGGCACGGGCAGCGGCAAGGGGCAGGAGCAGGTGCAAGGGGCAGGAGCAGCGGCAAGGGGCAGGGGCAAGGGGCAGGGGCAAGGGGCAGCGGCAAGGGGCAGGGGCAAGGGGCAGGGGCAGGGCAAAGGGGCAGCGGCAGCAGCAAGGGGCAGCGGCAGCAGCAAGGGGCAGGGGCAGCAGCATGGGGCAGGGGCAGCGGCAGCAGCATGGGGCAGGGGCAGCGGCAGCAGCAAGGGGAAGGAGCAGCGGCAGCAGCAAGGGGCAGCGGCAGCAGCAAGGGGCAGGAGCAGCGGCAGCAGCAAGGGGCAGGGGCAGCAGCAAGGGGCAGGGGCAGGGGCAGCGGCAGCAGCAAGGGGCAGGGGCAAGGGGCAGCGGCAAGGGGCAGCGGCAAGGGGCAGGAGCAGGGGCAGCAGCAAGGGGCAGGGTCAAGGGGCAGCGGCAGCAGCAAGGGGCAGCGGCAAGGGGCAGGGGCAAGGGGCAGGGGCAGCAGAAAGGGGCAGGAGCAGGGGCAGCAGCAAGGGGCAGGGGCAGCAGCAAGGGGCAGGGGCAGGGGCAAGGGGCAGCGGCAGCAGCAAGGGGCAGGAACAGCGGCAGCAGCAAGGGGCAGGGGCAGCGGCAAGGGGCAGGGGCAGCAGCAAGGGGCAGGAGCAGCGGCAGCAGAAAGGGGCAAGGGGCAGCGGTGAAGGAGGTGGTGAAGGAGGTGAAGGTGGTGAAGGAGGTGAAGGAGGTGGTGAAGGAGGTGAAGGAGGTGAAGGAGGTGGTGAAGGTGGTGAAGGAGGTGGTGAAGGAGGTGGTGAAGGTGGTGAAGGAGGTGGTGAAGGAGGGGGTGAAGGTGGTGAAGGAGGTGGTGAAGGAGGTGGTGAAGGTGGTGGTGAAGGAGGTGAAGGTGGTGAAGGTGGTGGTGAAGGAGGTGGTGAAGGTGGTGAAGGAGGGGGTGAAGGTGGTGAAGGAGGTGGTGAAGGAGGTGGTGAAGGAGGGTGGTGAAGTAGGTGAGTGAAGGAGGTGGTGAAGGAGGTGGGTGAAGGAGGTGGTGAAGGAGGTGGTGAGGGTGGTGAAGGAGGTGGTGAAGGTGGTGGTGAAGGAGGTGGTGAAGGAGGTGGTGAAGGAGGTGGTGATGAAGGTGGTGAAGGAGGTGGTGAAGGAGGTGGTGAAGGAGGTGGTGAAGGAGGTGGTGAAGGAGGTGGTGAAGGAGGGGGTGAAGGTGGTGAAGGAGCGGTGAAGGAGGTGGTGAAGGTGGTGAAGGAGGTGAAGGAGGTGGTGAAGGAGGTGGTGAAGGTGGTGAAGGTGGTGGTGAAGGAGGTGGTGAAGGAGGCGGTGAAGGAGGTGAAGGAGGTGGTGAAGGAGGGGGTGAAGGTGGTGAAGGAGGTGGTGAAGGAGGTGGTGAAGGAGGTGGTGAAGGTGGTGAAGGAGGTGAAGGAGGTGGTGAAGGAGGTGGTGAAGGAGGTGGTGAAGGAGGCGGTGAAGGTGGTGAAGGAGGTGGTGAAGGAGGTGGTGAAGGAGGTGGTGAAGGAGGTGGTGAAGGAGGTGGTGAAGGAGGTGGTGAAGGTGGTGAAGGAGGTGGTGAAGGAGGTGGTGAAGGAGGTGGTGAAGGAGGTGGTGAAGGAGGTGGTGAAGGTGGTGGTGAAGGAGGTGGTGAAGGAGGTGGTGAAGGTGGTGGTGAAGGTGGTGAAGGAGGTGGTGAAGGAGGTGGTGAAGGAGGTGGTGAAGGAGGTGGTGAAGGAGGTGAAGGAGGTGGTGGTGAAGGAGGTGGTGAAGGAGGTGGTGAAGGAGGTGGTGAAGGAGGTGGTGAAGGTGGTGAAGGAGGTGAAGGAGGTGGTGAAGAAGGTGGTGAAGGAGGTGGTGAAGGAGGTGGTGAAGGTGGTGAAGATGGTGAAAGAGGTGGTGAAGGAGGTGGTGAAGGTGGTGAAGGAGGTGGTGAAGGAGGTGGTGAAGGAGTTGGTGAAGGAGGTGGTGAAGGTGATGAAGGAGGTGGTGAAGGAGGTGGTGAAGGTGGTGGTGAAGGAGGTGGTGAAGGAGGTGGTGAAGGAGGTGGTGAAGGAGGTGGTGAAGGAGGTGAAGGAGGTGGTGAAGGAGGGGGTGAAGGTGGTGGTGAAGGAGGTGGTGAAGGAGGTGGTGAAGGAGGTGGTGAAGGAGGTGGTGAAGGAGGTGAAGGAGGTGGTGAAGGAGGGGGTGAAGGAGGTGGTGAAGGTGGTAAAGGAGGTGGTGAAGGAGGGGGTGAAGGATGTGGTGAAGGTGGTGAAGGAGGTTGTGAAGGAGGGGGTGAAGGAGGTGGTGAAGGAGGGGGTGAAGGAGGTGGTGAAGGAGGTGGTGGAGGTGGTGAAGGTGGTGAAGGAGGTGGTGAAGGAGGTGGTGAAGTTGGTGAAGGTGGTGGTGAAGGAGGTGGTGAAGGTGGTGAATGTGGTGAAGGAGGTGGTGAAGGAGGTGGTGAAGGAGGTGGTGAAGGTGGTGAAGGAGGTGGTGAAGAAGGTGAAGGAGGTGGTGGTGAAGGAGGTGGTGAAGGAGGTGGTGAAGGAGGTGGTGAAGGTGGTGAAGGTGGTGAAGGAGGTGAAGGAGGTGGTGAAGAAGGTGGTGAAGGAGGTGGTGAAGGAGGTGGTGAAGGTGGTGAAGATGGTGAAAGAGGTGGTGAAGGAGGTGGTGAAGGTGGTGAAGGAGGTGGTGAAGGAGGTGGTGAAGGAGTTGGTGAAGGAGGTGGTGAAGGTGATGAAGGATGGTGGTGAAGGAGGTGGTGAAGGTGGTGGTGAAGGAGGTGGTGAAGGAGGTGGTGAAGGAGGTGGTGAAGGAGGTGGTGAAGAAGGTGAAGGAGGTGGTGAAGGAGGGGGTGAAGGAGGTGGTGAAGGTGGTAAAGGAGGTGGTGAAGGAGGGGGTGAAGGATGTGGTGAAGGTGGTAAAGGAGGTTGTGAAGGAGGGGGTGAAGGACGTGGTGAAGGAGGGGGTGAAGGAGGTGGTGAAGGAGGTGGTGGAGGTGGTGAAGGTGGTGAAGGAGGTGGTGAAGGAGGTGGTGAAGTTGGTGAAGGTGGTGGTGAAGGAGGTGGTGAAGGTGGTGAATGTGGTGAAGGAGGTGGTGAAGGAGGTGGTGAAGGAGGTGGTGAAGGTGGTGAAGGAGGTGGTGAAGAAGGTGAAGGAGGTGGTGAAGGAGGTGGTGAAGGAGGTGGTGAAGGAGGTGGTGAAAGTGGTGAAGGTGGTGAAGGTGGTGAAGGAGGTGGTGAAGGAGGTGAAGGAGGTGGTGAAGGTGGTGAAGGAGGTGATGAAGGAGGTGGTGAAGGAGGTGGTGAAGGTGGTGAAGGTGGTGAAGGAGGTGGTGAAGGAGGTGGTGAAGGTGGTGGTGAAGGAGGTGGTGAAGGAGGTGGTGAAGGAGGTGGTGAAGGTGGTGAAGGAGGTGAAGGTGGTGAAGGTGGTGGTGAAGGTGGTGAAGGAGGTGGTGATGGAGGTGGTGAAGGTGGTGAAGGTGGTGAAGATGGTGAAGATGGTGAATGAGGTGGTGAAGGTGGTGGTGAAGGTGGTGGTGAAGGAGGTGGTGAAGGAGGTGGTGAAGGAGGTGGTGAAGGAGGTGGTGAAGGAGGTGGTGAAGGAGGTGGTGAAGGAGGTGGTTGTGGAGGTGAATGAGGTGGTGAAGGAGGGGGTGAAGGAGGGGGTGAAGGAAGTGGTGAAGGTGGTGAAGGAGGTGGTGAAGGAGGTGGTGAAGGTGGTGAAGGAGGGGGTAAAGGAGGTTGTGATGGAGGTGGTGAAGGTGGTGAAGGAGGTGGTGAAGGAGGTGGTGAAGGAGGTGGTGAAGGAGGTGGTGAAGGAGGTGGTGAAGGAGGTGAAGGAGGTGGTGAAGGAGGTGGTGAAGGAGGTGAAGGTGGTGAAGGAGGTGGTGAAGGAGGTGGTGAAGGTGGTGGTGAAGGTGGTGGTGAAGGAGGTGGTGAAGGAGGTGGTGAAGGTGGTGGTGAAGGTGGTGGTGAAGGAGGTGGTGAAGGAGGTGGTGAAGGTGGTGAAGGAGGTGGTGAAGGAGGTGGTGAAGTTGGTGGTGAAGGTGGTGAAGGAGGTGGTGAAGGAGGTGGTGAAGTTGGTGGTGAAGGTGGTGGTGAAGGTGGTGAAGGAGGTGGTGAAGGAGGTGGTGAAGGTGGTGGTGAAGGTTGTGAAGGAGGTGGTGAAGGAGGTGGTGAAGGTGGTGGTGAAGGTGGTGAAGGAGGTGGTGAAGGAGGTGGTGAAGGAGGTGGTGAAGGAGGTGGTGAAGGAGGTGGTGAAGGAGGTGGTGAAGGAGGTGGTGAACGAGGTGGTGAAGGAGGTGGTGAAGGAGGTGGTGAAGGAGGTGGTGAAGGAGGTGGTGAAGGAGGTGGTGAAGGTGGTGAAGGAGGTGGTGAAGGAGGTGGTGAAGGAGGTGGTGAAGGAGGTGGTGAAGGAGGTGGTGAAGGTGGTGGTGAAGGTGGTGAAGGAGGTAGGTGAAGGAGGTGGTGAAGGTGGTGGTGAAGGAGGTGGTGAAGGTGGTGAAGGTGGTGAAGGAGGTGGTGAAGGAGGTGGTGAAGGTGGTGGTGAAGGAGGTGGTGAAGGAGGTGGTGAAGGTGGTGAAGGAGGTGGTGAAGGAGGTGGTGAAGGAGGTGGTGAAGGTGGTGGTGAAGGTGGTGAAGGAGGTGGTGAAGGAGGTGGTGAAGGAGGTGGTGAAGGTGGTGGTGAAGGAGGTGGTGACGGTTGTGAAGGAGGTGGTGATGGAGGTGGTGAAGGTGGTGAAGGAGGTGGTGAAGGAGGTGGTGAAGGTGGTGGTGAAGGTGGTGAAGGAGGTGGTGAAGGAGGTGGTGAAGGAGGTGGTGAAGGTGGTAAAGGAGGTGGTGAAGGAGGTGGTGAAGGTGTTGGTGAAGGTGGTGAAGGAGGTGGTGAAGGAGGTGGTGAAGGTGGTGGTGAAGGTGGTGAAGGAGGTGGCGAAGGAGGTGGTGAAGGTGGTGGTGAAGGAGGAGGTGAAGGTGGTGAAGGAGGTGGTGAAGGAGGTGGTGAAGGAGGTGGTGAAGGAGGTGGTGAAGGTGGTGAAGGAGGTGGTGAAGGAGGTGGTGAAGGACGTGGTGAAGGTGGTGGTGAAGGAGGGGGTGAAGGAGGTGGTGAAGGAGGTGGTGAAAGTGGACTCTCCGCTTCCGCTCTGACTCTCGGCTCCCGCTCTGACTCTCGGCTCCCGCTCTGACTCTCCGCTCCCGCTCTGAATCTCCGCTCCCGCTCTGACTCTCCGCTCCCGCTCTGACTCTCCGCTCCCGCTCTGACTCTCCGCTCCGGCTCTGACTCTCGGCTCCCGCTCTGACTCTCGGCTCCCGCTCTGACTCTCGGCTCCCGCTCTGACTCTCCGCTCCCGCTCTGACTCTCGGATCCCGCTCTGACTCTCCGCTCCCGCTCTGACTCTCCGCTCCCGCTCTGACTCTCGGCTCCCGCTCTGACTCTCCGCTCCCGCTCTGACTCTCCGCTCCCGCTCTGACTCTCCGCTACCGCTCTAACTCTCCCCTCCCGCTCTGACTCTCCGCTCCCGCTCTGACTCTTAGCTACTGCTCTGACTCTCCGCTCCCGCTCTGACTCTCCGCTCTGACTCTCCGCTCCCGCTCTGACTCTCCGCTCTGACTCTCCGCTCCCGCTCTGACTCCTGGCTCCCGCTCTGACTCTCCGCTCCCGCTCTGACTCTCCGCTCTGACTCTCCGCTCCCGCTCTGACTCTCCGCTTCCGCTCTGACTCTCCGCTCCCGCTCTGACTCTCCGCTCCCGCTCTGACTCTCCGCTCCCGCTCTGACTCTCCGCTCCCGCTCTGACTCTCCGCTCCCGCTCTGACTCTCCGCTCCGGCTCTGACTCTCCGCTCCCGCTCTGACTCCCGGCTCCCGCTCTGACTCTCCGCTCCCGCTCTGACTCTCCGCTCCCGCTCTGACTCTCCGCTCCCGCTCTGACTCTCCGCTCCCGCTCTGACTCTCCGCTCCCGCTCTGACTCTCCGCTCCCGCTCTGACTCCCCGCTCCCGCTCTGACTCCCCGCTCCCGCTCTGACTCTCCGCTCCCGCTCTGACTCTCGGCTCCCGCTCTGACTCTCGGCTCCCGCTCTGACTCTCGGCTCCCGCTCTGACTCTCGGCTCCCGCTCTGACTCTCGGCTCCCGATCTGACTCCCGGCTCCCGCTCTGACTCCCGGCTCCCGCTCTGACTCTCCGCTCCCGCTCTGACTCTCCGCTCCCGCTCTGACTCTCCGCTCCCGCTCTGGCTCTCCGCTCCCGCTCTGACTCTCCGCTCCCGCTCTGACCCCCGGCTCCCGCTCTGACCCCCGGCTCCCGCTCTGACTCTCCGCTCTGACTCTCCGCTCCCGCTCTGACTCTCCGCTCCCACTCTGACTCTCCGCTCCCGCTCTGACTCTCCGCTCCCGCTCTGACTCTCCGCTCCCGCTCTGACTCTCCGCTCCCGCTCTGACTCTCCGCTCCCGCTCTGACTCTCCGCTCCCGCTCTGACTCTCGGCTCCCGCTCTGACTCTCCGCTCCCGCTCTGACTCTCCGCTCCCGCTCTGACTCTCCGCTCCCGCTCTGACTCTCCGCTCCCGCTCTGACTCTCCGCTCCGGCTCTGACTCTCCGCTCCCGCTCTGACTCTCCGCTCCCGCTCTGACTCCCGACTCCCGCTCTGACCCCCGGCTCCCGCTCTGACCCCCGGCTCCCGCTCTGACCCCCGGCTCCCGCTCTGACTCCTGGCTCCCGCTCTGACTCTCCGCTCCCGCTCTGACTCTCCGCTCCCGCTCTGACTCTCCGCTCCCGCTCTGACTCCCGGCTCCCGCTCTGACTCTCCGCTCCCGCTCTGACTCTCCGCTCCCGCTCTGACTCTCCGCTCTGAATCTCCGCTCCCGCTCTGACTCTCCGCTCCCGCTCTGACTCTCCGCTCCCGCTCTGACTCTCCGCTCCCGCTCTGACTCCCGGCTCCCGCTCTGACTCTCCGCTCCCGCTCTGACTCTCAGCTTCTGCTGTTTTTAATCTCCGTTCTGACTCTCAGCTCCCGCTCTTTTTAAACCCTGTTGAAGGCCTAACCTGCGTCTGATGTCTCCTCTCTTGTCAGGGCCATAATCACGTTCACCAGGCATTGAATGTTCGTCGTTCTCTATCTGCCGCTGACACGCTGATCATTAGCGTCGACTTTCCGCGTGCCACTCTGCTGTCCCCTTGCCAGATCCTTCACCAGGACTTTGACTTCAGTGTTTAGGAGTAAGCTGGGTCTGTGAGGCACTCTCAATTACGACACGAAAGTTAGGTCAGTAATCAAAGGCTTTAATAAGCAGTGAACAATGGCAGCCTCCATGAGAAGTGTGCTCGCAAAATGGAGTCTCATCTTAAGTACTGTTTCCCAGGGAGCGTAGCCAGAGGCGGAGTCCCCCAGGGTTCCAAGCCTCTTAAAGGGGCAATGTATTCCGATCATCACAAGCCTCTTAAAGGGGCAAGGTATTCCGATCATCACAAGCCTCTTAAAGTGGCAAGGTATTCCGATCATCACATTCACCCTCTGTTTAAAAAAAAACATCGTCCGTCGGGGATGAAGTGTTTTAAAATTATAAGTTCAGTCTTTGTGGTGGTCTGATAGTCCGTGCTGACTTTCGCCGCTCCGGTGGTGGCGCCGTGGATGCGGTCGGTTCCGATGGTGGTCTATCCGGGAGCACGGTTGACTGAAGCTTTGTCCGCATTGGAGAGGGAGGGTATCAGGAGTGATTAGGGTGGTCGGTGTCGGCTGGGGGGCAGGGGGCGCTATGGAGGGGGTGCTGTCGAAGTCGGAGTTCGGTGTAGGGCCGGGAGCGTCGGTAGAAGGGGGGGGGGTCGGTGGGAGGATCGGTGGAGTCGGTGGGAGAGCCAGCGGGTGCCAGGTCTCGCAGGGAGACAGTATCCTGCCTGCCATCGGGGTGCTCGACGTAGGCGTATTGAGGGTTTGCGTGGAGCAGGTGGACCCTCTTGACTATTGGTTCCGTTTTATGGCTCCTCATGTGCCTCCGGAGTAGGACTGGACCCGGAGTCGTCAGCCAGGGTGGAAGCGAGACTCCAGAGGTGGACTTCCTGGGGAAGACAAACAAACGATTGTGAGGGGTCTCGTTCGTGGCCGTACAGAGGAGCGAACGAATGGGAGTGCAGGGCATCGGGTAGGACCTCGTGCCAGCGGGCGATAGGGAGACTCCTTGACCGTAGGGCTAGGAGGACAGCCTTCCAAACTGTCGCGTTCTCCCTCTCCACTTGCCCGGTTATAGCTCGTCGTCCTGCTCGAGGCGATGCCCTTGCTGAGCAGATACCGACGCAGCTCATCGCTCATGAACGATGTACCCCGGTCGCTGTGGATATAAGCGGGGAAACCAAACAGAGTGAAGATGCTGCGCAGTGCCTTGATCACGGAGGCCGAGGTAGTATCGGGGCAGGGGACAGCAAAAGGGAAGCGGGAGAATTCATCAATGACGGTGAGGAAATAGATGTTGCGGTTGTTGGACGGGAGAGGCCCTTTGAAGTCCACGCTTAGTCGCTCAAAGGGCCCATAGGCTTTTATCAGGCGGGCCTTGTCTGGTCGATAGAACTGCGGTTTGCATTCTGCACAGATCTGGCATGCCTTAGTCATGGTCTTGACCTCCCCTGTGGAGTAGGGTAGGTTGCGGGACTTGATGAAGTGGGCAAGCCGGGTGACCCCCGGGTGGCAGAGGTCATCGTGGATGGCTCTCAGGCGTTGGCGCACATGCCGCGAGACAGGGCATCTGGGGACTCGTTGAGCTTCCCCGGGCGATATTTAATATTGTACGTATAGGTGGAGAGCTCTATTCTCCACCTCAGAATCTTGTCGTTCTTTATTTTGCCCCGTTGTGCGTTATCGAACATAAAGGCGACCGACCGTTGGTCGGTGAGGAGGGTGAACCTCCTACCGGCTAGGTAGTGCCTCCAGTGTCGCACGGCCTCCACTATGGCTTGTGCCTCCTTCTCGACTGTAGAGTGTCGAATTTCCGAGGCGTTGAGGGTTCGGGAGAAGAACGCTACTGGTCTGCCCGCTTGGTTGAGGGTAGCAGCCAGGGCGACGTCTGATGCATCGCATTCTATTTGAAAGGGGATGGCTTCGTCCACCGCGTGCATGGCGGCCTTGATGATGCCGGCCTTGATACGGTTGAAAGCCGACTGGGCCTCATCCGTCAGGGGAAAAACCGGGGCCTTAATGAGTGGCCGGGCTTTGTCCCCATATCTGGGGACCCACTGGGCGTAATAGGAGAAAAGCCCCAGGCACCGTTTGAGTGCCTTGAGGCTACGGGGGAGGGGGAGTTCCTTAAGGGGACGCATGCGGTCGGGGTCCGGGCCTAGGACCCCGTTCTCCACGACGTAGCCGAGGATGACGAGCTGGGTTGTGTGGAACACGCATTTCTCTTTGTTGTAGGTGAGGTTGAGGGCCCGAGCAGTCTGGAGGAACTTCCTCAGGTTTGCATCGTGGTCCTGCTGGTCATGGCCGCAGATGGTGATGTTGTCCAAGTACGGGAAGGTCGCCCGTAAGCCGTACTGGTCCACCATTTGATCCATCGCCCTCTGGAAAACGGAGACTCCGTTTGTAACACCAAAGGGTACCCTGAGGAAGTGAAACAGCCGACCGGCTGCTTCAAATGCCGTGTAGGGGCGGTCCTCTGAGCGAATAGGGAGTTGGTGGTAGGCCGATTTGAGGTCAACCGTGGAGAATACCCGATACTGGGCAATTTGGGTCACCATTTCAGCTATTCGGGGAAGTGGGTACGCATCGAGTTGTGTGAAGCAGTTTATTGTCTGGCTATAATCCACAACCATGCGTTGCTTTTCCACGGAGCGGACTACTAATACCTGGGCCCTCCAAGGGCTGTTGCTGGCCTCTATGACCCCCTCTTTTAGTAGCCGCTGAACCTCCGACTTGATGAAAGTCAAGTCTTGGGTATTGTACCGGCGACTCTTGGTGGCGACGGGCTTACAGTCGGGAGTGAGGTTCGCGAAGAGGCGGGGTGGCGCAACTTTGAGTGTCGCCAGGCTGCAGACTGAGTGGGGGCAGGGGTCCGCCGAACTTCAGTGTCAGGCTCCGGTGGCTGCACTGAAAGTTGAGGCCGAGCAGCAGGGGGGCGCAGAGTTGAGGAAAAATGTACAGTTTAAAACGGGAGTATTTCGCGCCTTGAATTGTGAGGTCAGCGACACAATACCCCGTGATTTGAACCAAATGGGACCCTGAGGCGAGGGCGATAGTTTGGGAGGTGGGATGGGTGCGCAGGGAGCAGCGCCTTACCGTGTCTGGGTGGATAAAGCTCTCCGTGCTCCCGGAGTCGAACAGGCAGGGAGTGTCTTGGCCGTTGATTTGCACCCGCATCATCGAGTTTCGCCGGTGTTTCGGCCGTGATTGATCAAGCGTGATCGCTCCTAGGTTCGGGCCGTCAGAGTCGGACTCACAAAATGGCCGCCCGGAGTCACAAGATGGCCGCCGCCGCCGGTCGCACGTGTCGGGTTTCGAAGATGGCCGCCGCCAAGATGGCCGCTCCCATGACTCGCACGAGGTCGATGACGCGTCAGAAGTGGGCGTGTCTGGCCGCAGTGCAGCCGCGTTGCGGGTTCTGTGAGGCCGGGAGCTTGATTTCTGGGCCTGGTTAGGGTTTTGTTTGTGGCCTTTGGGCCCAGCCAGGCAGACTTTCGCGAAGTGCCCTTTCTTCCCGCAGTCGTTGCAGGTCGCGGATCGGGCCGGACAACGCTGACGTGGGTGCTGGCCTTGCCCACAGAAATAGCATGGGGAGCCCCCGGAGTGAGTGGATCGACGCGTGGCACAGGCCTGTAGCGTGGCCGAGTCTGGAGGGGATCGAGAGGGATTCGTAAGGTCCGCGGAGTACGTACGGAGGTTACGGTGGGCCGTTTCGAGAGAAAAGCCGAGCGTTACCGTGCCTTGGAGATCCTTCGCCCCGTCTTCTAGGAGCCGCTGCCGGATGTACGATGACCTGATGCCAGACATAAGGGCGTCGCGAATGTGTAAGTCCCTGTGTTCTTCAGCCGTCACTGCTTTGTGGTCGCAGTTCCTCACGAGAGCAGTGAGTCTTTCCACGAACTCGTCCAGCGTTTCCCCGGAACGCTGGCTGCAGGTCGAGAGCAAATGCCTGGCATGTAACTCATTGGTAGTCTTTATGAAGCGTTTCTTCAATATTTCGATCGCCGCCTCATAGGTCGTAGCGGTTTCAATCATGGCGGAGATTCGGTGGCTCACCCGGCCATGTAGGAAGCGCAGCTTGCGAGCGCTGTCGAAATCAGACGGTGAGGAGTCCAAATAATCCTCAAAACACCGGAGCCAATGTTTAAAGATTTCCGAGGCTTCAGGCGTCCTGCCATCCAGGTTGAGTTTCTCTGGTTTCAGCTGGGTCTGTGAGGCACTCTCAATTGCGACACGAAAGTTAGGTCAGTAATCAAAGGCTTTAATAAGCAGTGAACAATGGCAGCCTCCATGAGAAGTATGCTCGCAAAATGGAGTCTCATCTTAAGTACTGTTTCCCAGGGAGCGTAGCCAGAGGCGGAGTCCCCCAGGGTACCAAGCCTCTTAAAGGGGCAATGTATTCCGATCATCACAAGCCTCTTAAAGGGGCAATGTATTCCGATCATCACAGTCTGTATGACCCACACCCTATCGGTATATGTCTTTCATTAAGGATCAGCGATATTGAGGCCTGGCCAGCACAGGCACCTCCCAGAGGTGCTGTGAAATGGTTATTGAAGTCACTGAGAATGATCTGGATCCGGTGGCTGTCCCAACTGTATGGAGTTGATGCTCTCCATAGCGGTGCCTCCAGATCCTGTTTCCCTTCCTCCTGCAGCCCTTCAAGATGCTGATTCATTTTCGACTCCCCTTCCGTGGATTGGAGGTATATCGTCCCTGGTAGAAGGTCACAAATGTCTCATTGATCATATTTGGCACTGAGACCAACCAGCCCTTCCAGGGTTCTATCTGCATCTCCCTCTCTTGCTGAGGGTTAATTAATGGACAATTGGATTGCACCAAAACTGAAGTGTCCGGAAATGTGGCACCATAAATAAAGTGGAAAGCAAATGGAAAACATCTTCCTCCGTCCGCACTGATGAAGCTCTTCAAATTAATCCATTTAGAATTCCAAGTCAGCGGAACTTATGAACGCAACGGGGGCGATTCTCCAATATTGGGCACAAGAGTCTGTGCCGTCGTGAACGCCATCGTGTTTCACGATGGCATGCACTTGGCCCAGTTACCTACGATTCTAGCCCCCACAGGGTGCCAGCATGGCACTGGAGTGGTTCACGCCACTCCAGCCTCCTTACGCGGTGCCAAATAGGCACCATGCCAACCTGCTGATGCGCAGTTGGATCGCGCCACCTGCGCATGCGCGGGGGACTTCTTTTGTACGCCGGCCCCGACCAACGTGGGATCGGTGTTCAGGGGCCAGCCGCAGGTCGGCCCAGGGGGGGGGGGGGGGAGGCCGGCCCGCCGATCGTGTGGGCCCCGATCGCGTGCCAGACCCCATCTGAGGCCCCTCCCACCCCCGGGTGAAGGAGCCCCCCTCCGCCCCCCACAGGCCGACCCGCCCCCCCCCGACCGTTCCCGCAGAGTTCCCGCCGGCAACGACCAGGGCTGGACGGCGCCGGCCGGACTCTGTCGTATCAGTCGTATTCTAGCGTCCCCCAAGCTGAAAGCTGCTATTTCTGACTGGCCAGGGAACATCCTGATATTCCTGGTCATTTTCTGTCTTTGATTGGGATTGGTAGTGCCTTTCAGGAGATTGTAGAGCAGAAGGAAGGTTCCACTTTTGCTTTCAGTTTTCGTTCTGAGAAGGAGCTGGGCAGAAGCCTTTTAAATATCTCTTCAAGAAAGTCTGGAACTTCTCTCTCTGTTATCTCTGATGTGCTTGTGGAGTATAGGTTAGAACCGTTGGGGAGGATTTAAACAATATGGCGGAGGGGGATGGGAACCTATTTAAGAATCAGAGCCGGGGGAATCGAGAACAAGAGAAGAAGACACAAGGAGAATTAGAAAAGTGATAGGCAGAGAAATCAAGGGCCTGTATCAGATAACAGTACTGGAAAGAATAGTAGGGATGCAACAAGGAACATTAAAAGGACTAGCCTTAAGCTTTTGTACCTGAATGTGCGGAGTATTCAAAATAGAATGGATGAATCAGTTGCACAGATAGATGGAAAGGGATATGATATAGTTGGGAATACGGAGACAGGGCTCCAAGGTGACCAGGGATACAAGATAAACAATGAGGCTATTCCGTTTTTAGGAAGGACAGACGGAAAGAAAAGTTGGTGGAGTTGCAT
The DNA here is from genome assembly GCF_902713615.1 of Scyliorhinus canicula. Lineage (NCBI taxonomy): Eukaryota > Metazoa > Chordata > Chondrichthyes > Carcharhiniformes > Scyliorhinidae > Scyliorhinus > Scyliorhinus canicula. The sequence continues at coordinate 7,275,152 of NC_052148.1, read as the reverse complement.
TCTCGATCAAAGAAGGTAATGGGACAATATTGACGAAATATATCAGTACAGATAATGAGGAATCTTTCTGGGCCGAGATAAGAAACATCAAAGGGCAAAGAACATTGGTAGGTGCGATATACAGACCACCAAACTGCAGCGGTAATGTTTGGAATTATATTAAACTGGAATTCAGAGATGCATGTGATAAAGGAACATCTGTGATTATGGGTGACGTTAATCTGCATATAGATTGGGGGAGTCAAATTAGTCACAGTGCAATAGAGGAGGAATTTCACGATGGTCACAGTGTGAATATGTGTCTATAATTCACTTGTCTCTCAGTCCGGAAGAAACGGTCTTGAACACGTTCGTACTTTAGAATATTCTTTATTGGGCAGTCCTCTAGGTATTCCAAAGAAACACCTCTGAGTGTGCCAAAGTTTTGCCCAAAGCATCCTATCTTTATATATTTTTTTAAGGGGCTGTCCCTTACATTCACTTGAGCTTGCCTCCAGTACAGATTACAGCTTGTTTTAGCCAAATGTTTAGTACATGATTAATTTGTTATTGTCATATTTTCAATACATAATTTTACAGACATTGATGTTATCTATTGGCACATGAGCGTATAGCAATTTTAGCAAAACACCAGGTGTCCAGCCATGATTTATCAATGGCTCCCACATTTCATATTCCGTCATCCAGCCACCTTCCTTGTTTCTCAAGGCTATTCGGCTTACAGTCATGAATCGGCTCACAAATTCAATAATAACTCCCTCCTTAGTAACTTTCCACTAATGTGTCCCATTAATTCTGGATGGTTCTAGCTATTAACCCTTGCTTCACATTCTCATTCCCCCCTGTGATCATTCCATGATCACACAGCCCTCAGGGACTTATCCTTGAGAGTCTGAGGAATTCCTCCGGGAAATCATCCTTTGGTCCAACGTCCTCATATACATTTCCAGCATCTACTAAGTCCGGCTTGTCTAACTGGGAAAACCGCTGCAGCATCTGTGGCATCACAGAGGCACCTAAACGATTACAAAAGCATTTAACACAGGTTACAATGATACATAGCAAAAGGCAAATAACGATAAAGATAATAAATCCATGAAACAGATAGGTGGTCCAGGAACTAGACCACAGCCATCCCCACCAGTCATTCGAGGAGGACTGGCGGAGTCTCCTTACCCCATCCCTACTGTGGCCACTAGGTGAGTAATGTTCTCCGAGCTTTCAGGGATATAAGTACAGCACTCAGAACCCACTACAGCACATGTACCTCCCTCATTGGCGAGGAGGTAGTCTAGAGCCATGCTGTTCTGTAAGGCAACCTTCCGAACAGCTACTAACTCTGCGCTGAGCTCACTGAGTCCTTCTGCAGTATCATTGGCCACCTGCTCCAATATATCCCGGAGCTCTAATACTGCCGAACTGCGGCCAAAGGACAGTAGCTATCACCTCCCAAGGTACAAGGGACCTAGTGGTTCGGGCATGGGGATGTTTGGATAGATCTGTATAATGGGTGGAAGCACAATGCTACCGTGCTGCCCCAATTTACAATGGGAGTTTGAGCCAAGTGGCTCCAGTCTCAGCTTGTCATTTAAAAAGCTTAGTCTTTAAAGTCTGGTTAGCTCTTTCCACTATCCCAGCTGCCTGGGGTCTGTAGGCCCAGTGGAACTGCTGTTTCATTCCTAGTTGAGTGCAGAATTCTTTATTAATCTGTCCCACAAAGTGAGGTCCATTATCAGAGCTTAAACGATAGGGAATTCCAAATCTTGGTACAATTTCACGCATAAGAACTTTTACGGCAGTTGAAGCCTTATTATCTACAGTAAGATAGGCCTCTATCCATTTACTAAACACATCAACAATCACTAATACATGCTGATAACACTGGCATCTTTCCAACTCAATGTAGTCCAGTTGCAGGGTCTCAAAGGGACCCTCGGGCAATGGTGTTTTCCCCTGCTCACAGGGCACTGCCTTACCAGGGTTATACTGCTGACATATCAAGCAGCGACTGCTAATTCATTAGGCTATCTCCTGCAGTCTGGGATGCCACCAGGTTTTTAACAATATATCACCTGTAGCGCGAGCACCACAGTGAGTTGCAAAGTGTACACATTCGGTCACCCAGGCTGCCAAAGCATCGAGCATACATGCCTGCCCTGCTGGGGTGACCCACAGCTTACTTTACATAGAACGATACAGCGCAGTACAGGCCCTTCGGCCCTCAATGTTGCACCGACAATGTTGCACCGACTTTCTTTATCATATGTACATCCTAATTCTTCCCTTAACTTTTTATCGCTAGCAGGAGCGTCCTCCTGTACCTGGATTACCTCAGTAATGGTCGGCATAGGTTTTTCAGAGGGAGACTTGTCTTTTGAGCTTTTAGTCTGGCTCATCATTTTAGGCACCACCATGGCCTTTGAATGGGAGGCTTAGAACATAGAACATAGAACATAGAACGATACAGCGCAGTACAGGCCCTTCGGCCCTCGATGTTGCACCGACATGGAAAAAAAACTAAAGGCCATCTAACCTACACTATGCCCTTATCATCCATATGTTTATCCAATAAATTTTTAAATGCCCTCAATGCTGGCGAGTTCACTACTGTTGCAGGTAGGGAATTCCACGGCCTCACCACTCTTTGCGTAAAAACCCCACCTCTGACGTCTGTCCTATATCTATTACCCCTCAATTTAAGGCTATGTCCCCTCGTGCTAGCCACCTCCATCCGCGGGAGAAGGCTCTCGCTGTCCACCCTATCTAACCCTCTGATCATTTTGTATGCCTCTATTAAGTCACCTCTTAACCTTCTTCTCTCTAACGAAACAACCTCAAGTCCATCAGCCTTTCCTCATAAGATTTTCCCTCCATACCAGGCAACATCCTGGTAAATATCCTCTGCACCCGTTCCAAAGCTTCCACGTCCTTCCTATAATGAGGCGACCAGAACTGTACGCAATACTCCAAATGCGGCCGTACTAGAGTTTTGTACAACTGCAACATGACCTCATGGCTCCGGAACTCAATCCCTCTACCAATAAAGGCCAACACACCATAGGCCTTCTTCACAACCCTATCAACCTGGGTGGCAACTTTCAGGGATCTATGTACATGGACACCGAGATCCCTCTGCTCATCCACACTACCAAGAATTTTACCATTAGCCAAATATTCCGCATTCCTGTTATTCTTTCCAAAGTGAATCACCTCACACTTCTCTACATTAAACTCCATTTGCCACCTCTCAGCCCAGGTCTGCAGCTTATCTATGTCCCTCTGTAACCTGCAACATCCTTCCGCACTGTCTACAACTCCACCGACTTTACTGTCGTCTGCAAATTTACTCACCCATCCTTCTGCGCCCTCCTCTAGGTCATTTATAAAAATGACAAACAGCAACGGCCCCAGAACAGATCCTTGTGGTATGCCACTCGTAACTGAACTCCATTCTGAACATTTCCCATCAACTACCACTCTCTGTCTTCTTTCAACTAGCCAATTTCTGATCCACATCTCTAAATCACCCTCAATCCCCAGCCTCCGTATTTTCTGCAATAGCCGACCGTGGGGAACCTTATCAAACGCTTTACTGAAATCCATATACACCACATCAACTGCTCTACCCTCGTCTACCTGTTCAGTCACCTTCTCAAAGAACTCGATAAGGTTTGTGAGGCATGACCTACCCTTCACAAAACCATGCTGACTATCCCTAATCATATTATTCCTATCTAGATGATTATAAATCGTATATTTTATAATCCTCTCCAAGACCTTACCCACCACAGACGTTAGGCTCACCGGCCTATAGTTACCGGGGTTATCTCTACTCCCCTTCTTGAACAAAGGGACCACATTTGCTATCCTCCAGTCCTCTGGCACTAATCCTGTAGCCAATGATGACCTAAAAATCAAAGCCAAAGGCTCAGCAATCTCTTCCCTGGCTTCCCAGAGAATCCTAGGATAAATCCCATCCGGCCCCGGGGACTTATCTATTTTCACCTTGTCCAGAATTGCCAACACTTCTTCCCTACGCACCTCAATGCCATCTATTCTAATAGCCTGGGTCTCAGCAGTCTCCTCCACAATATTATCCTTTTTCTTGAGAGAATACTGACGAAAAGTATTCATTTAGTATCTCGCTTATCTCCTCAGCCTCCACACACAACTTCCCACCACTGTCCTTGACTGGCCCTACTCTTACCCTAGTCACTCTTTTATTCCTGACATACCTATAGAAAGCTTTTGGGTTTTCCTTGATCCTACCTGCCAAAGACTTCTCATGTCCCCTCCTTGCTCGTCTCAGCTCTCTCTTTAGATCCTTCCTCGCTTCCTTGTAACTATCAAGCGCCCCAACTGAAACTTCATGCCTCATCTAAACATAGGCCTCCTTCTTCCTCTTAACAAGAGATTCCACTTCTTTGGTAAACCATGGTTCCCTCGCTCGACCCCTTCCTCCCTGCCTGACTGGTACGTACTTATCAAGAATGTGCCCAACCCTTGCAGCCTACTTCTCCAACCAACACATCCTAAGTCATGTCTAATGGCATCATAATTGCCCTTCCCCCAGCGATAACTCTTGCCCTGCGGGGTATACTTATCCCTTTCCATCACTAACGTAAAGGTCACCGAATTGTGGTCACTGTTTCCAAAGTGCTCACCTACCTCCAGATCTAACACCTGGCCTGGTTCATTACCCAAAACCAAATCCAATGTGGCCTCGCCTCTTGTTGGCCTGTCAACATATTGTGTCAGGAAACCCTCCTGCACACATTGTACAAAGAACGACCCATCTAATGTACTCAAACTATATCTTTTCCAGTCAATATTTGGAAAGTTAAAGTCTCCCATAACAACTACCCTGTTACTTTCGCTCTTTTCCAGAATCATCTTCGCCATCCTTTCCTCTACATCCCTAGAACTATTAGGTGGCCTATAGAAAACTCCCAACAGGGTGACCTCTCCTTTCCTGTTTCTAACCTCAGCCCATACTACCTCAGAAGAAGAGTCCCCATCTAGCATCCTTTCCGCCACCGTAATACTGTCCTTGACTAGCAGCGCCACACCTCCCCCTCTTTTGCCCCCTTCTCTGAGCTCACTAAAACACCTAAACCCCGGAACCTGCAACAACCATTCCTGTCCCTGCTCTATCCATGTCTCTGAAATGGCCACAACGTCGAAGTCCCAGGTACCAACCCATGCTGCCAGTTCCCCTACCTTATTTCGTATACTCCTGGCATTGAAGTAGACACACTTCAAACCACCTACCTGAACACTGGCACCCTCCTGCGAAGTCAAATCTGTGCACCTGACCTCTCTACTCTCAATCTCCCGTACCCCAAAAGTACAATCCAGGTTCCCATGCCCCTGCTGAATTAGTTTAAACCCCCCCAAAGAGCACTAACAAATCTCCCCCCCAGGATATTGGTGCCCCTCAGGTTCAGATGTAGACCATCCTGTCTATAGAGGTCCCACCTTCCCCAGAACGAGCCCCAGTTATCCAGAAATCTGATTCCCTCCCGCCTGCACCATCCCTGTAGCCACGTGTTTAATTGCTCTCTCTCCCTATTCCTCATCTCACTATCACGTGGCACGGGCAACAACCCAGAGATAACAACTCTGTTTGTTCTCGCTCTGAGCTTCCATCCTAGCTCCCTAAAGGCCTGCCTGACATCCTTGTCCCCTTTCCTACCTATGTCGTTAGTGCCAATGTGGACTACGACTTGGGGCTGCTCCCCCTCCCCCTTAAGGACCCGGAAAACACGATCCGAGACATCACTTACCCTTGCACCTGGGAGGCAACATACCAAACGTGAGTCTCTCTCGCTCCCACAAAATCTCCTATCTGTGCCCCTGACTATTGAGTCCCCAATTACTAATGTTCTACTCCTTTCCCCCCTTCCCTTCTGAGCAACAGGGACAGACTCCGTGCCAGAGGCCCGTACCCCATGGCTTACCCCTGGTAAGTCGTCCCCCCCCACAAGTATCCAAAACGGTATACTTGTTACTCAGGGGAACGACCGCAGGGGGTCCCTGCACTGACTGCTTCTTCCCAGTCCCTCTTACAGTTACCCATCTATCTCCAGTCTTTGGTGTAACTACTTCCCTGAAGCTCCTATCTATGACCCCCTCTGCCTCCCGAATGATCCGAAGTTCATCCAGCTCAAGCTCCAGGTCCCTAACATGGTTTTTGAGGAGCTGGAGTTGGGTGCACTTCCCACAGATGAAATCAGCAGGGACACTGACGGCGTCCCTCACCTCAAACATTCTACAGGATGAGCATTGTACTGCCTTCCCTGACATCACCTCTAGATTAAAAAAAAACAAGAAAAAGAAAAAGAAAGGAAGAGTTTACCTGATATTACCTCAAACCCTGCTCCCGCTGAAAGTTAAGCAAATTTAAAGGCACTCACTCACCTTCACGACAGGCCCCTGCTCCCGCTTCCCAACCACCGTGGGGTGGGGGGGTTGGTTAGAGGAGGAGGTAGGGTGGGAAACACTCACAACATGTTTCGGGTTTAACTGTCACTTGCCAACAGCCCCTCCACAAACCACCTTCAACTTAGGCTGACCGCACTGCACGTATGCAAATTCCCCAGAACAGCTGATCAGTAACTCTGCTCTGCTGCCCTCTGCTGGATGCTTGTCTTCACTCAAACTCCTTGGGTCTCCTTCGCCGGTTCCCCTTCAACTTAGGCTGACCGCACTGCACGTATGCAAATTCCCCCAGAACAGCTGATCAGTAGCTCTGCTCTGCTGCCCTCTGCTGGATGCTTGTCTTCACTCAAACTCCTTGGGTCTCCTTCGCCGGTTCCCCTTCAACTTAGGCTGACCGCACTGCACGTATGCAAATTCCCCCAGAACAGCTGATCAGTAGCTCTGCTCTGCTGCCCTCTGCTGGATGCTTGTCTTCACTCAAACTCCTTGGGTCTCCTTCGCCGGTTCCCCTTCAACTTAGGCTGACCGCACTGCACGTATGCAAATTCCCCCAGAACAGCTGATCAGTAGCTCTGCTCTGCTGCCCTCTGCTGGATGCTTGTCTTCACTCAAACTCCTTGGGTCTCCTTCGCCGGTTCCCCTTCAACTTAGGCTGACCGCACTGCACGTATGCAAATTCCCCCAGAACAGCTGATCAGTAGCTCTTCTCTGCTGCCCTCTGCTGGATGCTTGTCTTCACTCAAACTCCTTGGGTCTCCTTCGCCGGTTCCCCTTCAACTTAGGCTGACCGCACTGCACGTATGCAAATTCCCCCAGAACAGCTGATCAGTAGCTCTGCTCTGCTGCCCTCTGCTGGATGCTTGTCTTCACTCAAACTCCTTGGGTCTCCTTCGCCGGTTCCCCTTCAACTTAGGCTGACCGCACTGCACGTATGCAAATTCCCCCAGAACAGCTGATCAGTAGCTCTGCTCTGCTGCCCTCTGCTTCTTTTGCTTGGTGGTCTGCCTGCCTATTTCCTTCATCTACTGGAGTTTTTCCTTTTGTATGGGCAGTACACTTCATCACTGCTACCTTTTCTGGGAGCATAAGAGCTTGGAGTAACTGGGTTACTAGCTGCTGATGGGAAATTGGGGTGCCAGCGGATGTTAAGAATCCTCTGTTCTTCCATAATTGTCCAAAATCATATACGACTCCAAAGGCACATCTGGAGTCTGTATAAATATTTACTTTTTTGTCTGCTCCTAGTGCGCATGCGCGTATTAGTGCGAACAATTCTGCTTGCTGTGCTGAAAACAGAGTTTCAAATGCTGCTGATTCTACTGTCTCCCCACCCTGGTTGATTATAGCATATCCTGATAACCGCTCCCCCCTTTCACCGATGGAAGCTCTTCCATCTGTGAACATGATTAGGTCTGGGTCGTTAAGAGGGTGAAAATTCAAAACTTAAGATTTGTAAGTTCCAATTAAAATGCATCTTCAGCTGTGTGGACTGTTCATTACTTTATCAGAATGAAAAGGGCCAGAGCTGACAGGCAAACCCGCATGGGAGTGTCAAGACATCTTCTGGATTACACACAAAAGCTTGTTGAAAGGGTTAATTGTCTTGCAGAGACAAAAAGGGGCGTCTAGTGGGTGGAGAAATTGGAATGATGCCATTCGCATCTCGAAACTTGTTTTTATATTTTTCACTCAAATGGCTGGGAGTAAAAGTTGGAGTGCTGCCAAATTCCCGTTATCAAGTCTTTCAGCAAACACAATATGTTATTGAAACTCATGGACATATTTCATTTTCCCATCTGTTGTTTCTAAGTAATTCTGCAATCTCATAATTAAAACATCTGCGTTGTGAGACAGTTTAGTTTCACCCTCCTGATGATTATCTGTGTCAGGGAAGTTTTAACCCTGAACTAATGAAACACCGGCTTGATCATATTTGTCATCTGTATTTCAACTATCCTAACCTCCACTGAACACCATAAAACTAATATTTTCTTATTCTTACATACGTGATTTTGCACCCTGATTAAAATTCCCTGTGTATCAAAATTACCCTTTAAAGACAATGCGTAGACAATTTGAAGCTTTCAAATAATCACAGCTCGTAAAAAGTCAAGGTCTCAAGTCAAAGTCTGAATACAGAGACAGTGAATAGTTCAGAACAAAGTTTAAATGCCTAAAACTCTCTCACTCTCTCTCTCTCTCTCTGTCTGTCTCTGGAACTCTTGTCGCTCTTTCTCTTTATCTAACTACCCCTCCCCTTCTCTGTCTCTCCCTGACTCTCTCTTTCGCTCTCTCAACTTTCGCTGTCTCTATCAGTCTCTCTCTCTCTCTACGTAACTCTGTCTGTCTCTCTTTCTCTAAAATGGAACAAAATTAAAATACTGAACAAGATTTTTCATTCTCCTTCGAAAACTTTATCTGTGTCATTCCATTTAAGTCAATTTCCACTGATTAATTTTAGAGGCATTAGCTATTCTTAGAGATGTATATTTCTTAGTGCAGATGACCTGCTTACTGAAATGGTTACATTTTTGTACAGAATCGAAAGTGGTAGAGAACGTGGCATGATGCCATCTCCGTCCGCTATGTGACCTTAGACATTATCCATCCTTTCTTTCAATTTTCAATGTTCGTTATTTAACCGGTTTTTGGAAAGAGACATTACTGGATGTTTATTTTTCTTTTATTTCAAATGAGTTGAATTACTGCTGAATTTATCTAGACGGCTTGAAACGATCTGAAGTTATTCTCGACATGTATCCATTGTTAAATTTCTAACCGTAATCTTGTATTGATTTTCCTCCCCATTTTTTCTGTTTTGGGAGGAGGGGGGGGGGGGGGGGGTTAGTCACCCTCAGATATTCCTGAACAAAATTAATTGAGTGTTTTAGCCCCTTTCTGATCTTTTGGGCTTCACTTAATTTGATTTTTTTTTTCTCTCTCCTTGAGACATTCCGGGACAGTCGTTAGCCGTAATTGTTGGCAGTTTTGTGAGGTCTTTACGCTATCTTTACCCACTTGATTGCTTTGCTTAAAGGAGTTAGAGCTCAATTCCTTTAAACCAGCCTGTCTTCCAAATGGTGTGAAGGTTGAATTAATCATTTCTGCTTCTAACTTTATTTGTCTTATCTTAACTTCTGTGTATCTCACCATTTTTCTCTGTTCCACAGAAATCACATCCATCTTTGATCATTGTTTTTTTTCCAGAGTATTTTGCTCTTCAAAAACCAAAAAAATGTTTTAAACTGACTTTTTTACTCATTTGGCCTTGATACCAGATTTATTGGATGTTACCTCACCGTCTGTCCGCCTTGCCAAGTGACTCTAATTTTAGGCGGTCAAAGGTTTGACTACTCGCCTTGTCCACCGGCTCGAGCGGCGTCCAGCTCAGCAACATCCTTCCAGACTTACACTAAATGTTAGGGGTGAAAATATTCACACAAAGGCCTGAGTATCAGTAACAAAGCAGTTTATTATGTCAGAATTCAGGGAGATAAGATTTGGGAACTCCGCAGTCCCTGACAGCACCTTATCCCACTTAAGCTTAAACTCACATGGATTAATATACAGATTCAAGGCGGATAGCCTAATGACTTGGATCTTTTCCCATATTCCTTTTTTTAAGACCTTGGCTGTTTTAACTATTCCTTTCTCTGTCAATCTTATACCCAATTTTAATGCATTAGATTTCCCCCCAGTGGCCATTTTTCTTCTAAATTTTTATGTAATTCTCCTGACAATTGTCTCAGTTGTTTGGAATATTCCGGATATTGTTCTCACAAGGCTTGAAGCACGCTTCCACTATCAGAGGTTGTATCTAACGTGTTACCCATCCCTAACACTATTGGCAGTTAATGATCCTTGCGATTATTGTTTATTTGGCGAAATGGTCCTGGACCACTTTATTCAATCATGAATTTAAACGGAGTTATCCTGTTCCGTTGCCCAATTCAGGCAGGCTCATCCGTGCCTGCAAGCGCCCTTGTTATATTTTACCTTAGGGTTGATCACGCACCCTTCTAAAGCTTCTTATCGCGGGGGCACTTTTAGACAAAAGCAAGGATCATGATAATGCCGAAACCTCTTCTGTAGCTATTACTGTAGGGGCTACACTCCCTCCCTTTAAAGCACTGGTCTCTGACTGTGCCTGTGACAATTACTGTAGGGGCTACACACCCTCCCTTAAAGCACTAGTCCCTGACTGTGCCTAGTGACAATTACTGTAGGGGTCACACTCCCTCCCTTAAAGCACTAGTCCCTGACTGTGCCTGTGACAATTACTGTAGGGGCTACACACCCTCCATTTAAAGCACTAGTCCCTGACTGTGCCTGTGACAATTACTGTAGGGGTCACACTCCCTCCCTTAAAGCACTAGTCCCTGACTGTGCCTGTGACAATTACTGTAGGGGCTACACACCCTCCCTTAAAGCACTAGTCCCTGACTGTGCCTGTGACAATTACTGTAGGGGTCACACTCCCTCCCTTAAAGCACTAGTCCCTGACTATGCCTGTGACAATTACTGTAGGGGTCACACTCCCTCCCTTAAAGCACTAGTCCCTGACTATGCCTGTGACTATTACTGTAGGGGCTACACACCCTCCCTTAAAGCACTAGTCCCTGACTGTGCCTGTGACAATTACTGTAGGGGCTACACACCCTCCCTTAAAGCACTAGTCCCTGACTGTGCCTAGTGACAATTACTGTAGGGGTCACACTCCCTCCCTTAAAGCACTAGTCCCTGACTGTGCCTGTGACAATTACTGTAGGGGCTACACACCCTCCATTTAAAGCACTAGTCCCTGACTGTGCCTGTGACAATTACTGTAGGGGTCACACTCCCTCCCTTAAAGCACTAGTCCCTGACTGTGCCTGTGACAATTACTGTAGGGGCTACACACCCTCCCTTAAAGCACTAGTCCCTGACTGTGCCTGTGACAATTACTGTAGGGGTCACACTCCCTCCCTTAAAGCACTAGTCCCTGACTATGCCTGTGACAATTACTGTAGGGGTCACACTCCCTCCCTTAAAGCACTAGTCCCTGACTATGCCTGTGACAATTACTGTAGGGGTCACACTCCCTCCCTTAAACGGGTTCGCCGGACTGACCTGGATTTCGTTGGAGCGTCCCTGAGCGTTGACAGCGGGGCTGATTCGTGGACGGTACAGCGGAGGGGAATACCAAAGTGGCAAAAATTTTACTCACAGTGGTGGCCCAATTCCTCCTTCGCTCCTGAACTTGATCAGTCGCTTATGCCGCCAGTCCCAGCGGAGACTCTTTGAAATCCCACCGCTGCCACCAAAATGTGAATGTGTGTTTAATTCACTTATCTCTCAGTCCAGAAGAAACGGTCTTGAACACGTTCGTACTTTAGAATATTCTTTATTGGGCAGTCCTCTAGGTATTCCAAAGAAACACCTCTGAGTGTGCCAAAGTTTTGCCCAAAGCATCCTATCTTTATATATTTTTTCAAAGGGCTGTCCCTTACATTCACTTGAGCTTGCCTCCAGTACAGATTACAGCTTGTTTTTACCAAATGTTTAGTACATGATTAATTTGTTATTGTCATATTTTCAATGCATAATTTTACAGACATTGATGTTATCTATTGGCACATGAGCGTATAGCAATTTTAGCAAAACACCAGGTGTCCAGTCATGATTTATCAATGGCTCTTACATTTCATATTCCGTCATCCAGCCATCTTCCTTGTTTCTCAAGGCTATTCGGCTGACAGTCATGAATCGGCTCACGAATTCAATAATAACTCCCTCCTTAGTAACTTTCCACTAATGTGTCCCATTAATTCTGGATGGTTCTAGCTATTAACCCTTGCTTCACATTCTCAACAGGCCATCTTGGACTGGGTGTGCAATGAGAAAGGATTAGTCGGCAATCTAGTTGTGAGAGAACCCTTGGGGATGAGTGACCATAATTTGGTGGAATTCTTTATCATGGTGGATAGTGAGATAGTTAATTCTGCGACCAAGGTCCTGAATCTCAATGAAGGGATGGTATGAGACATGGCAATGAAGGACTGGGAAACATCACTGAAAGGGAGGACAGTGGACAAACAGGATAGAAAGGGAACTGTGGCCAAACCATGTCTCACTAACTTGATAGAGTTTTTCGAAAATGTCACAAAGATGATTAATGCAGGTAGGGCAGTGGATGTTGTCTATATGGACTTCAAGGATTTTGACAAGGTCCCTCATGGCAGACTGGTACAAAAGGTGAAATCACACGGGATCAGGGGTGAGCCGGCAAGATGGATACAGAACTATCTTGGTCATAGAAGGCAGAGAGTAGCAATGGAAGGGTGCTTTTCTGATTGGAGGGCTGTGACTAATGGTGTTCCGCAGGGATCAGTGCTGGGACCTTTGCTGTTTGTCGTATATATAAAAGATTTGGAAGAAAATATAACTGGTCTGATTAGTAAGTTTGCAGACGACACAAAGGTTGGTGGAATTGCGGATAGCGATGAGGACTGTCAGAGGATACAGCAGCATTTAGATCGTTTGGAGACTTGGGCGGAGAGATGGCAGATGGAGTTTAATCGGACAAATGCGAGATAATGCATTTAGCAAGTTCTAATGCAGGTAGGGAATATACAGTGAATGGTAGAGCTCTAAAGAGTATTGACAGTCAAGAGATCCAGGTGTACAGGTCCACAGGTCACTGAAAGGGCAACACAGGTGGAGAAGGCAGTCAAGAAGGCATACGGCATGCTTGCCTTCATTGGCCAGGGCATTGAGTATAAGAATTGGCAAGTCATGCTGCAGCTGTATAGAGGTGGTGGTGTAGTGGTATTATCACTGGACTAATAACCCAGGAGACCTAGCTGACTCTTTGGTCCAGTGTCCGAATCCCACCATGGCAGATGGTAACATTTGATTTCAGTAAAAATGTGGAATTAGTGAGCTGCTGTTTAGAGTGGTAGGGGGTAGCTTCCGGTACCTAGGCATCCAGATAGTGCAGGAATAGGAACGGCTGGGAAGGTACAGACAGTGAAAATGACGGTTCTCCAGAGATTCCTGTTTGTGCTTGTGTCTCCCCATCTTTATAGGGCAGCACGGTAGCATTGTGGATAGCATAAATTTTCACAGCTTCACTGTCCCAGGTTCGATTCCCGGCTTGGGTCACTGTCTGTGTGGAGTCTGCACGTTCTCCCCATGTGTGCGTGGGTTTCCTCCGGGTGCTCCGGTTTCTTCCCACAGTCCAAAGATGTGCAGGTTAGGTGGATTGGCCATGCTAAATTGCCCGTAGTGTCCAAAACTGCCCTCAGTTTTGGGTGGGGTTACGGGGTTACGGGGATAAGGTGGAGGTGTTGATCTTGGGTAGGGTGCTCTTTCCAAGAGCCGGTGCAGACTTGATGGGCCGAATGGCCTCCTTCTGCACTGGAAATTCTATGATAACCTTAGTTCGGCCACACTTGGAGAAAAGAGTTCAATTCTGGTCGCCACACTACCAGAAGGATGTGGAGGCTTTAGAGAGGGTGCAGAAGAGATTTACCAGGATGTTGCCTGGTACGGAGGGCATTAGCTATGAGGAGAGGTTAACTAAACTCGGTTTGTTCTCACTGGAACTACGGAGATTGAGGGGTGACCTGATAGAGGTCTACAAAATTATGAAGGGCATAGACAGAGTGGATCGTCAGAGGCTTTTCCCCAGGGTAGAAGGGTGAATTACTAGGGACATAGGTTTAAGGTGCGAGGGGCAAGGTTTAGTGGAGATACGCAAGGCAAGTTTTTTACACAGAGGGTAGTGGGTGCCTGGGGAACTCGCTGCCGGAGGAGGTGGTGGAAGCAGGGACGATAGTGACATTTAAGGGGCATCTTGACAAATACATGAATAGAATGGGAATAGACGGATACGGACCCCGGAAGTGTAGAAAATTTTAGTTTAGTTGGGCAGCATGGTCGGCACGGGATTGGGCGGTCGAAGGGCCTTTTCCTGTGCTGTACTTTTCTTTGTTCTTTGTTTGTTCTTTGTTCAAGGGAAATGAGAGATAGTATCAGATTCAAAGAAGAGGCTACAAATTAGCAAGAAAAAACAATGGAACCTGGGGATTGAGAACAGTTTAAAATTCAGCAAAGGCAGACCAAGGAATTGATTAAGAGGAAAATAGAATTTGAAAGTAAGCGAGCGGGGAACCTAAAACCTGACTGTAAAAGTTTTGAGAGGTGTGTAAAGAGAAAAACAACTGATAAAAGCTAATGTAGGGCCCGAACAGTCAGAAACCGGGAAATTCATAACAGGGAACAAAGAAATGGCTGAGGAACTAAATTGGTACTTTGCTCCTGTCTTCACAAAGGAAGACATGAATAATGTACCAGGAGTTCTGAGAAACACAAGTTTTCATGAGGAGGAGAGGGAAATTAGTATCAGTGAAGAATTGGTTTTAGGAAAATTAATGGGATTGAACGTGGGCAAATTTCCAGGGCCTGATAATCATAGAAGCATAGAATTTACAATGCAGAAGGAGGCCATTCGGCCCATCGAGTCTGCACCGGCCCTTACAAAGAGTACCCTACGTATCTCCCCTATCCCCGTAAACCAGTAACCCCCACTTGACATTTTTTGGACATTAAGGGCAATTTATCACGGCCAATCCACCTAACCTGCACATCTTTGGACTGTGGGAGGAAACCGGAGCACCCGGAGGAAACCCACGCACACACGGAGAGAACGTGCAGACTCCGCACAGACAGTGACCCAGGCGGTAATTGAACTTGGGACCCTGGAGCTGTGAAGCAGCTGTGCGAACCACTGTGCTACCGCGCTGGCCAGACTATTTAAGGAAGTGGCCCTGGAAATAGTAGATCCATTGGTGGTCATTTTCCAAAATTCGTTGGACCCTGGAATGGTTCCCACAGATTGGAGGGTAGCGAATGTAACCCCGCTATTCAAAAAGGGAGGTAGAGAGAAAACGGAACTATAGACCTGCGAACCGAACATTGGTAGGAGGGAAGTGGCTGGAGTCTATTGTCAAGGATTTTATAGCACAGCATTTGGAAAGCAGTGGTTTAATCAGACAGAGTCAGCATGGATTTACGGAAGGGAAACCATGCTTGATAAATCTACTGGAATTCTTTGAAGATGCAACTAGTAGAGTTGACCAGGGAGAACCAGTGGATGTGGTTTATTTAGACTTTCAGTAGGCTTTTGACAAGGTCTCACACAGCAGATTACTGTGTAAAGTTATAACGCATGGGATCACGGGTAGTGCCTTGAGATGGATAGAAAGCTGGTTAGCAGATAGGAAGCAAAGAGTTGGAGTAAATGGATCTCTTTCTGATTGTCAGGCAGTGACTAGTGGGGTACCGCTGATAATCCTGATTCTTTTGCTGTCAGTCTGGTCTCAATAAAATTTGAGACGGATTTGCAGGTATCAATTATTGTTTATTTTAACCAGCTAGCTGGGTGACTCACTCTATTGGGAGAGTGGGACAGCAAAAATAGAAAGACAGGTTATTATTTGAATGGGTGTAAATTGAGAGAGGCGGTTACTCAGCGAGATCTTGTTGTCCCTGAGATTACTGAGAGTAAGCGCGCAGGTACAGCAGGCAGTAAAGAAGATAAATGGTATGTTGGCCTTCATAGCAAGAGGATTTGAGTCCAGGAATAGAGATCTTTTACTGCAATTGTACAGGGCATTAATGAGGCCACACCTGGAGTATTGTGTGCAGTTTTGGTGTCCCTATCTGAGGAAGGATGTTCTTGCTATGGAGGGAGTGCAGCGAAGGTTTACCAGGCTGATTCCTGGGATGGCGGGACTGTCATATGAGGAGAGACTAAATCGGTCAGGATTATATTCATTAGAGTTTAGAAGAGTGAGAGGGAATCTCATAGAAACTTACAAAATTCCAACAGGATTAGACAGGGTAGATTCAGAAAGAATGTTCCCGATGGTGGGGGAGTCCAGAACTAGGGGCCAGAGTTTGAGGATAAGGTGTAAATCTTTTCGGACTGAGGTGAGGAGAAATTTCTTCACCCAGAGAGGGGGGAATCTGTGGAATTCACTCCCACAGAAAGTAGATTGAGTTGAAAATGTGTAATTCAAGAAGGAATTAGATATAGCCCTTGGGGCTAAAGGGATCGAGGGATATTGGGGGAATCAGTTTATTGAACTTGATGATGAGCCATGATCTTAATAAATAGCCGTCTCTAATTGTCCATGAACCAAAAGGCTGACTAGGCCTTTTTGGAGGGGACTCCAGCCTCAACCACATTGCTGTGTGTTTGGAGCCTCATGTAGGCCATTCCAGATAAGGATGGGCTTTTACAACAGTTGATAGTTTCATGGTTACGATTAGAGAGACTAGCTTTCAATCCCTGATTTATCAATTGAATTTAAACTTCACCACATGCTGCGGTGCGATATGCACCTTTGTCCTTAAACATTGGCCTGGGCCTCTTGATAACGAGTTCAGGGATATTGCAACTATCCCATCATACCCCTGTGTATGATCGTCCTGGTGATGAGGCAGTGTGAAGCATTTATGTCCTTCTACGCAATGGAGTTTCACCAAAATTCCCTTCTCTGGTTTAGCACTGGGCTAAATCGCTGGCTTTGAAAGCAGACCAAGGCAGGCCAGCAGCACGGTTCAATTCCCGTGCCAGCCTCCACGAACAGGCGCCCACAGTAACTTCATTTTTCAAGCCTACTTGTGACAATAAGCGATTTTCATTTCATTTTTTTCATTTCCACCCTTTTAGGATCCTCGTCCATCCACGAACTATCGGGCTATGACTATGGCCCATTCGATTGCTCACAGTCTGGCAATAGGGCACGATGCTCGAGACTTGGATTGTACCTGTTCAGCCGGGTTTCAAAGATGCATCATGAATGCAGCTTTAACGTGAGGAGTTTTAATCATGGGGGATTTTAATCTACATGTCGATTGGTTTAACCAGGTCGGTCAAGGCAACCGTGAGGAGGAGTTTATAGAATGTATCCGCGATAGTTTCCTAGAACAGTATGTAATGGAACCTACGAGGGAACAAGCGGTCCTAGATCTTGTCCTGTGTAATGAGACAGGATTGATTCATGATCTCATAGTTAGGGATCCTCTCGGAAGGAGCGATCACAATATGGTGGAATTTAAAATTCAGATGGAGGGTGAGAAAGTAAAATCAAATACTAGTGTTTTGTGTTTAAACAAAGGAGATTACAAGGGGATGAGAGAAGAACTAGCTAAGGTAGACTGGGAGCTAAGACTTTATGGTGGAACAGTTGAGGAACAGTGGAGAACCTTCCAAGCGATTTTTCACAGTGCTCAGCAAAGGTTTATACCAACAAAAAGAAAGGACGGAAGAAAGAGGGAAAATCGACCGTGGATATCTAAGGAAATAAGGGAGAGTATCAAATTGAAGGAAAAAGCATATAAAGTGGCAAAGATTGCTGGGAGATTAGAGGACTGGGAAAATTTTAGGGGGCAACAGAAAGCTACTAAAAAAGCTATAAAGAAGAGTAAGATAGAGTATGAGAGTAAACTTGCTCAGAATATAAAAACAGACAGTAAAAGTTTTTACAAATATATAAGACAAAAAAGAGTGGCTAAGGTAAATATTGGTCCTTTAGAGGATGAGAAGGGAGTTTTAATAATGGGAAATGAGGAAATGGCTGAGGAACTGAACAGGTTTTTTGGGTCGGTCTTCACAGTGGAAGACACAAATAACATGCCAGCGACTGATAGAAATGAGGCTATGACAGGCGAGGACCTTGAGAGGATTGTTATCACTAAGGAGGGAGTGATGGGCAAGCTAATGGGGCTAAAGGTAGACAAGTCTCCTGGCCCTGATGGAATGCATCCCAGAGTGCTAAAAGAGATGGCTAGGGAAATTGCAGATGCACTAGTGATAATTTACCGAAATTCACTAGACTCTGGGGTGGTCCCGGTGGATTGGAAATTAGCAAACGTGACGCCACTGTTTAAAAAAGGAGGTAGGCAGAAAGCAGGAAATTATAGGCCAGTGAGTTTAACTTCGGTAATAGGGAAGATGCTGGAATCTATCATTAAGGAAGAAATTGCGAGGCATCTGGATAGAAATTGTCCCATTGGGCAGACGCAGCATGGGTTCATAAAAGGCAGGTCGTGCCTAACTAATTTAGTGGAATTTTTTGAGGATATTACCAGTGCAGTAGATAACGGGGAGCCGATGGATGTGGTATATCTGGATTTCCAGAAAGCCTTTGACAAGGTGCCACACAAAAGGTTGCTGCATAAGATAAAGATGCATGGCATTAAGGGTAAAGTAGTAGCATGGATAGAGGATTGGTTAATTAATAGAAAGCAAAGAGTTGGGATAAATGGGTGTTTCTCTGGTTGGCAATCAGTAGCTAGTGGTGTCCCTCAGGGATCCGTGTTGGGCCCACAATTGTTCACAATTTACATTGATGATTTGGAGTTGGGGACCAAGGGCAATGTGTCCAAGTTTGCAGATGACACTAAGATGAGTGGTAAAGCGAAAAGTGCAGAGGATACTGGAAGTCTACAGAGGGATTTGGATAGGTTAAGTGAATGGGCTCGGGTCTGGCAGATGGAATACAATGTTGACAAATGTGAGGTTATCCATTTTGGTAGGAATAACAGCAAACGGGATTATTATTTAAACGATAAAATATTAAAGCATGCCGCTGTTCAGAGAGACTTGGGTGTGCTAGTGCATGAGTCACAGAAGGTTGGTTTACAAGTGCAACAGGTGATTAAGAAGGCAAATGGAATTTTGTCCTTCATTGCTAGAGGGATGGAGTTTAAGACTAGGGAGGTTATGTTGCAATTGTATAAGGTGTTAGTGCGGCCACACCTGGAGTATTGTGTTCAGTTTTGGTCTCCTTACTTGAGAAAGGACGTACTGGCACTGGAGGGTGTGCAGAGGAGATTCACTAGGTTAATCCCAGAGCTGAAGGGGTTGGATTATGAGGAGAGGTTGAGTAGACTGGGACTGTACTCGTTGAAATTTAGAAGGATGAGGGGGGATCTTATAGAAACATTTAAAATTATGAAGGGAATAGATAGGATAGATGCGGGCAGGTTGTTTCCACTGGCGGGTGACAGCAGAACTAGGGGACATAGCCTCAAAATAAGGGGAAGTAGATTTAGGACTGAGTTTAGGAGGAACTTCTTCACCCAAAGGGTTGTGAATCTATGGAATTCCTTGCCCAGTGAAGCAGTTGAGGCTCCTTCATTACATGTTTTTAAGGTAAAGATAGATAGTTTTTTGAAGAATAAAGGGATTAAGGGTTATGGTGTTCGGGCCGGAAAGTGGAGCTGAGTCCACAAAAGATCAGCCATGATCTAATTGAATGGCGGAGCAGGCTCGAGGGGCCAGATGGCCTACTCCTGCTCCTAGTTCTTATGTTCTTATGAGTTTGATCTTTTTCCCACTGCAATCTGTAACAAGAAGAATTCAAAACAGAAATTGAAGTATTTACAAAATGTCCTCAAAACGTGTTTAATGGGTGATCCTAATGGGGACCCCAATATAATTGGCACCAGTGTCTTTGTGGGGTGGTTTAAATATTAAATTGGGAGCGGAGCCCTGACCCACCTCATCCCTCTCACCGACCTCACCACACCCACACCACCCCTGTGCCCCATTACCATTTATGTCTATTCACCCATTCTGCATACATCCGAACCCTGTCACAACCTCCATACATTCAGTCCACCATATTACTCCTTACCCCCTGCCCCTCCCATGCCCACTCACCTGTTATTCATTATACACAGGACTCTTGAGCCCTATAATCACATTTTAAGCTGACATCATCATAAAATTATATCTTTGATATGCTCATGCAACGTTCAAGATAAATAAACCCAGTCCTCTTCACAGATGCGTCAACAACCCCTGCAGAGGTGAATACGTTAGAATGGATTGGAACTCAGCCATGCATGCATAATGTGATTGCGTTAAATGGCACAGCCAGCAGCATGGGTTCAATCCCCGTACCAGCTTACCCGAACAGGTGCCGGAATGTGGCGACCAGGGGCTTTTCACAGTAACTTCATACTTGTGACAATAAATGGTTATTATTATAATGTCATGACACCCAGGGCTAGGGCGCGATCAATTCCAGCCCCTCTTGACCGGAGTCACAAACATAAGTGAATTAACCAATAATTCTTATAAAGTTTTCAAGATCCTTGGCCTGAGACTGTGCCAATGACTTACAGGTATGTAAAACATAATAACTGTTTATTTAGAGCAAGAAAGGAGTTAAAACATGCAACAATTAAACTAGAATATCGGCCTGCTAATCTATGGGCCGTATAGTCCGTTTCTGAGTCTAAGCGCTGACGTCAGTGGAGAATCTGTGGACTTTCACGTCAGAAGAATCGGTGCCACACCTGAACCGGTTCTGCTACCGGTGAGAGGCTAGTACCGGCACCGCGTGGACCACCATTGAAACCCACGGAAAACGATGCGGAATCGCCGGGTCGGTGGTCAGTCGAGCTTAAACAATACACCTCCCACACACAGCTGATGGGTTGGCTGGGGCCAGAGGGTACCCAGGGCAGTGCCCGGGGGTGTCAACTATACATCCCAGGGCACCAGGTTTAAAGCGGGCTGTCAGCGGCATGCGCTGCTGAATGGCTGCCTTGCCGGCTGCGGTCATGGTGTTACGCACCCGTCCACCCCAACCCCATAGCCCATCTCCTGGCCATCCCCCACTACTCCCCCCCCCCCAGCCCTGGCAGATGCCCCCCATATAATGATATGTGAACGCTGTTTCAATGACGCGAGGCATGCGTTAGCATTGACGCCGTTTTCGGGGGGCGGAGAAACGTGATTCGGTGTCTAACCGGCACCTTCCACGATTTCAGCATCTGGAGCTATTCTCTACAAAAATCATATGCTCCGATTTCAGCATCAGCCAACGGAGAATCCCTATGATTTTCCCTTTGACCATCTCACCCTCTACCCAAACACGCACAAGACAGACGGAGAGAAAGGGAGAGGGATAAAATTATAGGGTATTAAAATATGGAATTCTTTTTGCTGATGTTGAAGTCTTTGTAATAGGCTATCTTCCCAGGAGTCTTAGAGTTGAAAACCACCAGTTGGATTGGATCTTCTGGTATGTGCATTCAGTCAGAACTCATAATTACCAGTCTCACTGATGTAAGAGTGGGGGTGTCAGTTACAAGGGGTCACGATTTCAAGGTGAGAGGGAGAAAGTTTAAGGGAGATGTGCGTGGAAAGTTTTTTATGCAGAGGGTGGTGGGTGGTAGAGGCGGGTACGATAGCATCATTTAAGAGGCATCTGGACAGGTATATGAACGGGCAGGAACAGAGGGAAGTAGACCTTTGGAAAACAGGAGACAGGTTTAGAGAAAGGATCTGGATCGGCGCAGGCTGGGAGGGCCGAAGGGCCTGTTCCTGTGCTGTAATTTTCTTTGTTCTTTGTAAGGTTAGAGTTCTCCAATCATCAGATTTTGAAAGGAGGTTTTCAAATAACAGACCCTGCCTGGTGCTGGTCTGTATCTTTACTGCGGGTTTCACTGGCTGCGGAGAGAGAGCGAAAGGCCTTTTCTCAGGACTTTAGACACATCCTCAGGAGAGAGAGAGAAATGAGAACCACCACTCTCCAAGCCTCTTTTTAATAATATTTTAATAAAAACTTTCTGTTGACAAACATATAAAATATTCATTCAGATTCATGCGATATACAAAAAATATCACCCACCGCCCAACCCATCGCCCAATTTAAAAATATATTTAATGAACAATTTTCCAGAATAACATCAGTAACAGGATTCCAACCTTTTCACTCCCCCCACAAACCCAAAGAAACAACAACCAACCCCCAAAACCTTCTCCCCCACTAACATCTGATGGTGACCAATTCTCTGAGAAAGGAACGAGACCTCGTTCCCCCCTGAGGCCGAATCCTTCAGCCGGCCCTTTCATTAGAACTTGATTTTGTCTAACTGTAAAAGTTCCAGCAGGTCGCCGAGCCATGCTGCTGTACTGGGACAGGACGAAGGGCCTCCAGTCAAACAGGATTCTCCCACCAGCTTGCAAGGAAGCAAAGGCAGCAACATCTGCCTTCGCCCCATCTGTAACTCCGGCCAGTTTGAGATCCAAAAATAATTTGGTTGACACCAATAATTCCTGGCGTGACACTGAAGAAATGGTACTATGGGCTAAGCAGCTGGCTTGTAATTCAGAACAAGGCCCAGCAGCACGGGTTCAATTCCCATATCGGCCTCTCCAAATAGGCTCTGGGATGTGGCAGCTAGGGGCTTTTCACAGTAACTTTATTGAAACCCACTTGTGATAATAAGTGATTATTATTATTAAGAAGGAGATGCAAAAGTTCACGAGCCCAGGGCAGGAGCAGAACATGTGTGTGTGATGGGCAGGGCTCCCATAGCACTGTTCGCCCCTATCCCCTTCAACCCCAAAAACCCTCTCATCTGAGCCCTGGTCAAATGCGCCCTGTGCACCAGCTTGAGTTGTATCGGCTGAGCCAAGCACACGAAGAGGGAGAGTTGACTCGACATAGATCCGCACTCCACTTCCATCTCCAGGTTCCCAACTCAACTCCTCCTCCCATTTTCTTTTAATTTTGTCCAACAGGACCTGATCCATCGACACAGACGGCCATCAATCTCCGTCACCCCTCCCTCCCCTCCACTTGCTGCTGAAAGAACTTTGTCCATCAACAGGGAGAGGGAGCCAAAGGGAAAGAAGCAATCTGCTTGCAGGAAACGTTTCATAACTGGTAATATTGAAGCTGGTTACCCCTTCTCTAGCCTCTCCTCAAAATTCAGGAACTTGCCATCAACAAACAGCTGCCCGTACCTTGCCAACCGCCTTCCAACACTTGAAGGACAAATCCAAACCTGTCAGCACAAAGGTAGCACAGCGGTTAGCACTGTTGCTTCATAGAGCCAGGGTCCCAGGTTCGATTCCCGGTTTGGATCACTGTCTGTGCGGAGTCTGCACGTTCTCCCCGTGTCTGTGTGGGTTTCCTCCGGGTGCTCCGGTTTCCTCCCACAAGTCCTGAATGATGTGCTGTTAGGTAATTTGGACATTCTGAATTCTCCCTCTGTGTAGCCGAACAGGTGCCGGCTTGGGTGACTAGGGGCTTTTCACGGTCAGGATTAGTGTCTGCATACTTGTGACAACAAAGATTATTATTATTAAAAGGATGGTTCCTGCAGATTGAGGCCAACATTGGCATAGCATCCAGTTTAAAGTGCCGCCCAAATGGTCCCCATATTTTCAAGGTGGTCATCACCACTGGATTGGCAGCATGCTACACTGGGGAAAACGGAAGGGGAGCCGTAATCAATGCACCCAAGCTGGTACCTTTACAATCATTTTCTCCTTCCACCCCCACATGGACTCCATCCCCCTATGCACCCCGCACCTTTTCAATAACGCGCCAAGCCTCATAATCAAAAAGTGAACTTCACTGTACAAAATGGAGCCTGTCTGAGTTTGGCAGAACATTCCGGCACACCAACAACAATCATCATCGAGAGCCAGTCAAGTCCTGGGAAAGAAAATTAGCCAATTGGCTGCCAGCCAAGTCCATCGAAATATGTCATCACTGGGTCAGTCCAAATAGCACCTCTGCCCGGTGGGGGGGGGGGGGGGGGGGGCGGGGGGTGTCCCATTTTGTTTAATAATTAAAAGTGCAGTCCAGATACAAAAATTATAGCAGCCAAGATAACAGTAAATAAAGGGAATACACAAAAGGAAAACAGGTTTAAACAGGGGCATCCTGACATACCTCTACCACCAAAATTAAGAATGAAACAGCAGGACACGGACATTTCATTGTCAGGCATGCAAGACATACAACACCAACATAAATCTATCTAAACTAGCCTCCATTAGACAAGTTCCATTCCCTCCTAGCAATCAAACAAGTTCGAAACATGTGACAGAGCATCAGCTATCACATTATCCTTTCCAGGAATATGTACAAATTTAACATTGAACTGTTGCAAAAAATAAACTCCAACGAACAATATTGCATCCCATGTTTAAATGTCTCGATAAATGCAGTTTGGAAAAGTCCAAAGCGGCCAGCATGGATTTGTCCTCCAAGATGGCCGCCAATCTCCCAGACTCCCCTTGGTGTTCCGGGGCGCACAACGGTTTTGCTCGTTTCTGAAACATGTCAACGTACATTGTTCCTCAGTCACTAACTGAGCTAATCTCTACGGTTTCAGCCAAGGCGTGTGCGGTTGGAATGGTTCAAAGTTTTGGACGTCCACGCCAAGGGTGGTTTCCGACAACACTATCCATCCTCCTTTCGTACCTATACTATACCTGTCTCTTTCTGTCCATCGTCCTGACTCACTGATCTCGTGCTGTCAGGAACATTCTTTCGCCTGAAGGAAATGTCATTGCATTTACCACAAGAGGCTGCAATAAGTTATCTTTAGACAAGTAGAACACAGAACAGTACAGCACAGAACAGGCCCTTCGGCCCTCAATGTTGTGCCGAGTCCAATTCACTTTCTCTTTCCCGTTTGCTATCTCTTTCACTAGCTTTGGACAAAGAATTTGAGAAGTGTTCACGATCAATCAGTGACGGGTCTCTTTGTTAACAGCTGTTTATCATCGCTTGATAGTCCAAACCAAAATCACCTTATCTCCCACGTCTCACCACTTCCCACGGTAACTTCCATTTTGGACTGAGTGGGAAATCCCGGAGCATTCCCAGCTATCCATTTCCTACCTTGGCTACCTGCCTTCCTCTCACTCCGCCACTTCCTTTCAGAATTATGGGGGTGATGGAACAAAGGTTTAAATTTATAGATCAGCGAAATCATCAGCCATAATTGCTAATTGCATCGCATTTTGTGCCCACATGGGTTCTTATTATTGAACATAAGGAATTCTTAAATTCCTCTGCAAGAATGACCTCTCTCAGAGCCTCATAGTCAGTTTCAGCTCCCAATGCTCGCACCCTCTATTAAAATTGTTTTGTTTTCCCCTTTCAAATTCGTATTAAGTTTATATCTTGAGTCTCTTCAAATTCCAACATTTCTGCCGATATGCCTCAAAACCCAATTTTTATGCATGTAGAATTGCCTTATTTACCATCTCATACTCCTTAGACTTCTGATCTGACAAGGCAGCATAAACTTCCTATGCTCACCCGTCAACTTACTCTGCAGGGGTAATACAAAGAACAAAGAACAATACAGCACAGGAACAGGCCCTTCAGCCCTCCAAGCCTGTACCGGTCATGATACTAACTTTGGTCAAAACCCTCAGCACTTCCTTGTTCCGTATCCCTCTATACCCATCCTATCCATGTGTTTGTCAAGATGCCTTTCGAATGCTGTTAATGTATCTGCTTCCACACCCTCCCCTGGCAACGCGTTCCAGGCACTCACCACCCTCTGTGTAAAAAACCTGCCTCGCACATCTCCTCTAAACTTTGCCCTTGAACCTATGCCCCCTGGTGACTGACCCCTCCACCCTGGGAAAGGGTGCCTGCCCATCCACTCTATCCATGCCCCTAATAATCTTGTTGGCCTCAATCAGGTCGCCCTTCAACATCGATCATTCTAATGAAAACAGTCCGAGTCTATTCAGCCTCTCCGCAAAGCTAACACCCTCCAGACCAGACAACATCCTGGTAAACCTCCTCTGTACCCTCTCCTAAGCCTCCACATCCTTCTGGTAGTGTGGTGACCCGAACTGTGCACAATATTCCATGGGCGGCCTTCCCAAGGTTCTATACAACTGGAGCATGACTTGCCAGTTTTTACACTCGATGCCCCGTCCAATGAAGGCCAGCATTCCGTATGCCTTCTTGACTACCTTGTCCACTTGTGTTGCCAGTTTCAAAGATCTGTGGACCTGTACGCCCAGATCTCTCTGACTTTCTACATTCCTAAGAGTTTTGCCATTTGCTGTATATTTCCCCTCTTTGTTAGACCGAAATGCATTACCTCACATTTGTTCGGATTCAAACTCCATTTGCCATTTCTCTGCCCAAGTCTCCAACCTATCTATGTCCTGTCTTATCTTCTGACAATGCTCAACACTATCTGCCACTCCACCAAACTTGGTGTCCTCCGCAAATTTACTAATCAGACCCAGCTAGATTTTCCTTCAAATCGTTCATGTATAGTACAAACAACAGAGGCCCAAATACCAATCCCTGTGGAACACCACTAGTCACAACCTTCCATTCAGAAAAACACCCTTCTACTGACTTCCCTCTGCCTTCTGTGACTGAGCCAGTTCTGTACCCATCTTACCCACCTCACCTCTGATCCCTGTGTGAGTTCACCTTTTGCCATGAGGCACCTTTTCAAAGGCTTTACTGAAGTCCATGTAAACAACATCCACCACCCTTTCTCATCAATCACCTTTGTCACCTCCTCAAAAAACTTGATTAAGTTAGTGAGGCACGGCCTCCCCTTCACAAAACCATGCTGTCTGTCAGAAATGAATCCATTTGTTTCCAAATGGGTATAAATCCTGTCCCTGAGAAATCTCTCCAACGATTTACCTACTACAGACGTGAGGTTTCCTTGATTATCCCTGCTACCTTTCTTAAACAGCGGTACCACATTAGCTACTCTCCAGTCCTCTGGGATCTCACCTGTTGCCAATGAGGATACAAATATGTCAGTCAAGGCCCAGCAATTTCCTCCCTTCCCTCAGTATTCTGGGATAAATCCCATCCGGCCCAGGAGACTTATCTAACTTAATGCCTCCTCCCTTTTGATGTTAACATGACCCAGACTATCTACACAACCTAGCCAAGAATCATTTCCGCAAAGTCCTTTCTTTGGTGAACACTGATGCAAAGAACTCATTTAGTACCTCACCCATTTCCTCTGGCTCAACACACAAATTTCCCCCACTGTCCTTAAGTGGTCCAATCCTTCCACTGGCCACCCTATTGCTTTTTACATATGAATAAAAAGATTTGGGATTCACCTTAACCCTACTTGCCAAAGACTTTTCATGACTCCTCCTACCCCTCCTAATTTCCTGCTTCGGTACCTTCCTACTTTCTTTATATTCCTCAAGGGTTTCGACTGTCCCCACCCTTCCAGACCGCACAAAAGCCTCGTTTTTCTTTTTGACAAGATCATAATATCCCTCGTTACACAAAGCTCCCTAAACTTCCCAAACTTATCCTCCCACATGTCTCGATGTTGATTTCCCTCCAACAGCCGCAACCAATCCAAATTCTCCAATTCCTGCCTAACGTTATCGGAATTTGCGTTTCCCCAGTCTAGCATCTTCACCCGAGGGTTACCCTCATCCTGATCCAAATGTACCCTAAAACCTCTGGAATTGTGGTCACTACTCCAAAATGTTCCCCTAACTGAAACCTCGACCACCTGTCCAGGCTCATTCCCCAATAACAGGCCCAGTACGGCCCCTTCCCGAGTTGGACTATGTACATATTGCATCAAGAATCCTTCCTGGATACACTTTACAAACTCTGCCCCATCCAAGCTCCTAGCAGTAAGTCAGCCAGTATCGGGGAAGTTAAAATCCCCAATCACAGCAACCCTGTTAGTTTTGCACCTATCCAAAATCTCTCTACCTATTTGCTTCTCTATCTCTCGCTGGCAGTTGGGGGGTCTGTAATAAACCCCCATTATTGTGATTGCCCCCTCCCTGTTCCTGAACTCTACCCAGATTACCTCATTGTATGAGCTCTCCAAGGTATCCTTCCACAGTACGGATATAATATTCTCCTTAACGTACTACTGGCTGTTCACCCTCCCCCTTCAGGATGTCCTGTGTTCGTTCAGAGACATCCTTGACCCTGGCACCAGGGCGGTAACATACTATCCTGGAGTCTCTTTCAAGTCCACAGTAGCACCTATCAGTGCCTCTTACTATAGAGTCGCCTATAACAATCGCTCTCCTGCACTTTGCCCTCGCCTGCTGAGCAACAGAGCCAGTTGTGGTGCCACTGTTCTGGCAGCTGTTATTTTCCCTGATAGTCTATCCCACCAACAGTACCCAAAATGGTACACCTGTTAGAGAGGGGGACAGCCATAGGGGATTACTGCACTGCCTGCCTGCCCTTTCTAGCCGTCCCCTATCTTTCTGCCTGCACCTTGGGTATAACTCCTATCTATGACGTTTTCCACCACCTGCCTGCTCTTAAGTGCATTTAACTGCTGCTCCAACTGAACCACGTGGTGTGTGAGGAGCTGCCATTAGTTACACTTCCTGCAGACATAGTCAACAGGAACGATGGAAGCGTCACGGATCTCCCACATCTCACAGTTAGAACACATCTCTTTTGGCCACTCCATTTGGGTTGTTATTTTCTCAAAAGCCCGAAAGAACGTTTCTACTTCCTTCTCTTAGAACTGTGGGAGATCGTTCCTTCCCAGAATGCCCTAAATCCCAGACCCTGGCACCAGGGAGGCAACATACCATCCTTGATTCACAAGCAGCCACAGAAGTGGCTCCTGATGCCGCTAACTATTCGATTCCCTATCACTACAGCCCCTGCCACTCGTTTTCCTTCCGCCTGTCTGGGCAGCAGAGCCACCCACTGTGCCGTGAACGTGGCTGCTGCTGCTTTCCTTTGAGAGGCCATCACCCCCAACAGCATTAGGCCGATATTAGAAAAGGACACTGTACAAAATAGCAGGGACAGGACAAGGAACATTCAAAGGACTAACCATGAGGCGTTGAACCTCACATGTGAGCATTCAAAATAAAATGGATGAATTAGTTGCGCAGATAAATGTAAAGGGATATGATATAGCAGGGATTACAGAGACAGGGCTCCAAAGTGACCAAGGGTGGGAAGTAAACATTGAGGGCTGTTCAGTATTTAGGAAGGACAGACAGAAAGGAAAAGGTGGTGGAGTTGCTTTATTATTGAAGAAGATATTGAAACAATATTGAGGAAAGCCATTTGCACAGGTGATGTGTAATCTGTCTGGAAACACCTAGGGGCACAAAAACATTTGAAGGGATGGTATAGAGACCGGCAAACTGCAGTGGGAATGTTGGGAATAGCAGTAGACAGGATATCCGAGATGCATGTGATAATGTGATTATGGGTGACTTTAATCTGGATGTGGATTGGGTGAGTCAAATTAGTCACAGTGTAATAAAGGAGGGATTTGTGGATTGTATAGGGGGTGGTTTTCTGGACCAGTATGTTGAGGAACCAACAAATAAATAGGCCCTCGTGCACTGGGTATTGTGCAATGTTTATTCGTTAGTTAGTTATTTACAGCACAGAAGGAGGCCATTCGGCCCAGCATGTCTGCGCTGGTTCCCAAATGAACAACCTAGCAAGTGCCATTCCCCAGCCCTATCCCCGTAGCTCTCTAAATTAATCACTTTCAGATATATATCCAGCTCTCTTTTGAAACCTCCTGTGGAATCCACCCCACCGCTCTCAACTCACCGCTCACTCCAACAACTCTCCCAGGTAGCACATTCCAAACCCCAACAACTCTCCCAGGCAGCAAATTCCAAATCCCAACCACTCTCCCAGGCAGCGCATTCCAAACCCCAACAACTCTCCCAGGCAGCACATTCCAAACCCCAACAACTCTCCCAGGCAGCACATTCCAAACCCCAACAACTCTCCCAGGCAGCGCATTCCAAACCCCAACAACTCTCCCAGGCAGCGCTTTCCAAACCCCAACAACTCTCCCAGGCAGCACATTCCAAACGCCAACAACTCTCCCAGGCAGCACATTCCAAATCCAAACAACTCTCCCAGGCAGCACATTCCAAATCCCAAAAAATCTCCCAGGGAGCACATTCCAAACCCCAACAACTCACCAAGGCAGCACATTCCAAACCCCAACAACTCTCCCAGGCAGCACATTCCAAAATCCCAACAACTCTCCCAGGCAGGACATTCCAAACCCCAACAACTCTCCCAGGCAGCACATTCCAAATCCCAACCACTCACCCAGGCAGCACATTCCAAATCCCAACAACTCTCCCAGGCAGCACATTCCAAATCCCAACAACTCTCCGCGGCAGCACATTCCAAATCCCAACAACTCTCCCAGGCAGCACATTCCATCCCCAACAACTCTCCCAGGCAGCACATTCCAAACCCCAACAACTCTCCCAGGCAGCACATTAAAAATCCCAACCACTCTCCAAGGCAGCACATTCCAAATCCCAACAACTCTCCCAGGCAGCGCATTCCAAACCCCAAGAACTCTCCCAGGCAGCCCATTCCAAACCCCAACAACTCTCCCAGGGAGCACATTCCAAATCCCAACATCTCTCCCAGGCAGCGCATTCCAAACCCCAACAACTCTCCCAGGCAGCACATTCCAAATCCCAACAACTCTCCCAGGCAGCACATTCCAAACCCCAACAACTCTCCCAGGCAGCACATTCCAAATCCCAACAACTCTCCCAGGCAGCACATTCCAAAACCCAACAACTCTCCCAGGCAGCACATTCCAAACCCCAACAACTCTCCCAGGCAACACATTCCAAACCCCAACAACTCTCCCAGGCAGCACATTCCAAATCCCAACAACTCTCCCAGGCAGCACATTCCAAAACCCAACAACTCTCCCAGGCAGCACATTCCAAACCGCAACAACTCATCCAGGCAGCACATTCCAAATCCCAACAACTCTCCCAGGCAGCGCATTCCAAACCCCAACAACTCTCCCAGGCAGCACATTCCAAATCCCAACAACTCCCCCAGGCAGCACATTCCAAATCCCAACAACTCTCCCAGGCAGCACATTCCAAACCCCAACAACTCTCCCAGGCAGCAAATTCCAAACCCCAACAACTCCCAGGCAGCACATTCCAAATCCCAACAACTCTCCCAGGCAGCACATTCCAAACCCCAACAACTCTCCCAGGCAGCACATTCCAAACCCCAACAACTCTCCCAGGGAGCACATTCCAAACCCCAACAATTCTCCCAGGCAGCACATTCCAAATCCCAACAACTCTCCCAGGCAGCGCATTCCAAACCCCAACAACTCTCCCAGGGAGCACATTCCAAACCCCAACAATTCTCCCAGGGAGCACATTCCAAACCCCAACAACTCTCCCAGGGAGCACATTCCAAACGCCAACAACTCTCCCAGGCAGCACATTCCAAATCGCAACCACTCTCCCAGGCAGCACATTCCAAACTCCAACAACTCTCCCAGGCAGCACATTCCAAATCCCAACAACTCTCCCAGGCAGCGCATTCCAAACCACAACAACTCTCCCAGGCAGCACATTCCAAATCCCAACAACTATCCCAGGCAGCAAATTCCAAATCCCAAAAACTATCCCAGGCAGCGCATTCCAAACCCCAACAACTCTCCCAGGCAGCACATTCCAAACCCCAACAACTCTCCCAGGCAGCACATTCCAAACCCCAACAACTCTCCCAGGGAGCACATTCCAAACGACAACAACTCTCCCAGGCAGCACATTCCAAATCCCAACAACTATCCCAGGCAGCAAATTCCAAATCCCAAAAACTATCCCAGGCAGCACATTCCAAACCCCAACAACTCTCCCAGGCTGCACATTCCAAACCCCAACAACTCTCCCAGGCAGAGAATTCCAAACCCCAACAACTTTCCCAGGCAGAGCATTCCAAATCCCAACAACTCTCCCAGGCAGCACATTCCAAACCCCAACATCTCTCCCAGGCAGCACATTCCAAACCCCAACAACTCTCCCAGGCAGCACATTCCAAACCCCAACAACTCTCCCAGGCAGCACATTCCAAATCCCAACAACGCTCCCAGGCAGCGCATTCCAAATCCCAACAACTCTCCCAGGCAGCACATTCCAAACCCCAACAACTCTCTGAGTAAAGAGGTTTCTCCTCAGCTCACTCCCAGCTCTCTTGCTGACCATCTGGAAATTGTGACCCCGAATCACTGACATACCAACACTGGAAAAAGAATATCCTTCTTCGCCCTGTCAAAACTGTTCAGAATTTTGAACACCTCAATAAGGTCGCCTCTTAACCTTCTCTGTTCCAGGGAGAACAAGCCCAATTTGTCCAATCATCCTTGTCTCTAAAATTCCTCATTCCTGGGATCATTCTAGTAAATCTCCTCCGGACTCTCTCCAGGAATTTAACATCCTTCTTTAAATAAACTGCCCAGAACTGAACACAACACTTCAAATGTGGTCTGACCAATGATGTGTAGAGGTTTAGTATCACGGCCTTGCTTTACACTCTGTGCCTCTATTGATAATAATAATCGCTTATTGTCACAAGTCGGCTTCAATGAAGTTACTGTGAAAAGCCCCTAGTCGCCACATTCCAGTGCCTGTTTGGGGAGGCTGGTACGGGAATTGAACCCGCGCTGCTGGCCTTGTTCTGCATTACAAGCCAGCTGTTTAGCCCACTGTGCTAAACCAGCCCCTAGCAAACCCAAGGCTGTTATCAGCCTTCTTATCAACTGTTTCAACTTGCCTGGCCACCTTCAGAGAATGATGCACTGAACCCTGAGGCCCCCTTGCTCCTGTCCTCCCCTCCCCTACCATTGAGCCTCGATTGTCTCCCCAAGTTTCTTCTACTGAAATGCATTACCTCACATTTCGCTGCGTTGAAGCTCATCCGCCAGGTGACTGCCCATTTGGCCAACTTGTCAATGACCCTCTGAAGTCGCTCAGCATCATCCTCACAATTCACTATTCTCTGAAGCTTAGTATCATCTGCAAATTTAGAGTTTTTAACCTTCAACACCCAATTCTAAATCATTTGTATAAATCAGAAAAAGCAAGGGTCCAACACTGAGCCCTGGGGAACACCGCTTTCAACTCGTCTCCAGTCTGAGAAATGCCCATCTAGACCTACCCTCTGGTTCCTATCGATAATAATAATCTTTATTGTCACAAGTAGGCTTACACTGCAATGAAGTTACTGTGAAAAGCCCCTAGTCGCCACATTCCAGCACCTGTTCGGGTACACTGAGGGAGAATTCAGAGTGTGCAAATTACCTAACAACACGTCTTTCAGAACTTGTGGGAGGAAACCGGAGCACCCGGAGGAAACCCACGCAGACACAGGGAGAACATGCAGACACCACACAGACGGTGACCCAAGCCGGGAATCAAACCCGGGACCCTGGAGCTCTGAAGCAACAGTGCTAACCACTGTGCTACTGTGCCGGTCACGTCTTAGCCACCTTCTAATTCATGCTGCCACGGACCAATCAATCCCAAACATTTCTAATTTGCTAACCACCCTGCCATGTGGCACTATATCAAATCCTTCTGAAAGTCCAAATATACAACATCCACGGCACTACCTTCATCCACTGCCTGTGTCACCTTGTCAAAGAACTCAATTAAATTTGACAGACATGACCTGCCCTTGACAAAGCCACGTTGACTGTCTCGTTTAACTTATTTTTCTCAAGGTGTATATCTATCCCATCCCGTAATATTTATCTCATCCTATAGTGAGAACGGATTCAGTGGCAATGTAGTTCTGAGAGAACCTTTGGGGATGAGTGACCATAATATGGGAGCAATCTTCACCATGGTGGCCAGTATTTGGAAAGTGGTGTAATCAGACAAAGTCAACGTAGATTTACGAAAGGAAAATAATGCTTGGCAAATCTACCAGAATTCTTTGAAGATGTAACTAGTAAAGATGACCAGGGAGAACCGGTGGATGTGGTTTATTTAGACTTTCAGTTGGTTTTCGACAAGGTCTCACATAGCAGATTATTATGTAAAGTTAAAGCACATGGGATGGTGGGTAGGGTCTTGAGATGGATAGAAAGCTGGATGGCAGACAGAAAGCAAAAAGTTGGAATAAATGGCAGGCAGTGACTAGTGGGGTAGGGCCCCAACTGTTCACATTATATATTAAAGATTTGGACAAGGGAACTAAATGTATTATCTCCAAATTTGTAGATGATACAAAGTTGGGTGGGAGGGTAAGCTGTGAGGAGGATGCAGAGATGCTTCAGCGAGATTTGGACAGGCTGAGTGAGTGGGCACATGCATGGCAGATACAGTATAATGTGGATAAAGGTGAGGTTATCCGCTTTGGTAGCAGTAATAGGAAGAGGGATTATTATTTGAATGGGTGTAAATTGAGAGGCGGATACTCAGCGAGATCTTGGTGTCCTCGTGCAACAGTCGCTAAAAGTAAGCGTGCAGGTACAGCAGGCAGTAAAGAAGATAAATGGTATGTTGGCCTTCATAGCGCGAGGATTGGAGTACTGGATTAGAGATCTTTTACTGCAATTGTACAGGGCATTAGCGAGGCCACACCTGGAGTATTGTGTTCAGTTTTGGTGTCCTTGTTTGAGGAAGGATGTTCTTGCTATGGAGGGAGTGCAGCGAAGGTTTACCAGGCTGATTCCTGGGATGGCGGGACTGTCATATGAGGAGAGACTAAATCGGTCAGGATTATATTCATAGGAGTTTAGAAGAGTGAGAGGGAATCTCATAGAAACTTACAAAATTCCAACAGGATTAGACAGAGCAGATTCAGAAAGAATGTTCCCGATGGTGGGGGAGTCCAGAAGTAGGGGCCATAGTTTGAGGATAAGGTGTAAATCTTTTCGGATTGAGGTGAGGAGAAATTTCTTCACCCAGAGATGGTGAATCTGTGGAGTTCGCTATGACAGAAAGTAGTTGAAGCCAAAACTTTGTGTAATTTCAAGAATGAATTAAATATAGCTCTTGGGGATAAAGGGATCAAAGGGATATGGGGGGAAGGCGGCATCAGAATATTGTACTTGATGATCAGCCATTATCATAATGAATGGCGGAGCAGGCTCGAAGGGCTGAATGGCCTCCTCGAGCTGCTATTTTCTATATGTTTCTATGTAAGTATCCAAAGCGATATATCAGTTTGAGGGGGTTAACCACAGGGGACTCCTGCACAACATTCCTGCCCCTTTTACTGTTCCGATGGTCATCCATTCCCTCTCTGCCTGTGCATCCTCATTTGCGGTGTGACCACCTCTCTACGTGCGATCCATGTCTTTCTCAACATCCCGGTTGCTCCACAGTGAGTCCACCCGCAGTTCCAGCTCTGAAGTCTGGTTAGTTAGAAGGTGCATTTGACACACTGTCAGCACACATGGGCACCAGGGAAGCTGGAAGTGTCCCTCGTTTCCCACAATGTACAGGAGGAGCATAGCATGGATATGAGTCCTCCTGCCATGATGTCCATCTTGATTAAGCTAGTTACTCCTTGAAAATAAAAATTATGTTAGCTAGGGGCCTTATTATCGTTCGCTAGCAACCTTGTTTCTCACTAAACACTTCTATTATAATTGTACAGTACTGTTCTGTACCCCTTTTTTAACCCATACCTTAGTATTTAGCAATTTATTACTTCAATAGATTGAAAATACTCACCAGGACTTACTCACCAATCAGCTCTTTTGGTTGGTCCCATGTCACTTCCTGAACTGTGACGTCACCTCCAAAGGCCAATGGTCTCCAGCGCCACTGTTGCAGCCAATCGTATGATGCACACTGCCTAGTCGCTACCATAAGAGTCAAAGAGTAATAGTAGTAGGAGACTCAATAGTGAGGACTGCAGGCAGCTGTTTCTGTGTCTGCAGATATGACTCCAGGGTGGTGTACTGCTTCCCTGGTGCCAGGGTCAAGGGTGTCACTGGACATCTGCAGGGCAACTGAAGGGGGAGGGCAAAGAGGCAGAGGTTGTGTCTCACATTGGCACCAATATAATAGACAGAAAGAGGGATGAGGTCATGCAACATGAAGTTAGAGAGCTCGTGCAACAGGAAGTTAGAGAGCTAGGTAGCAGATTGAAAAGCAGGAACTCAAATGTTGTTACTCTCTGGATTACCCCCAGTGCCATGTGAGTACAGGAATAGGAGGGTAGAGCAGATGAATGCGTGACTGAAGAGATGGTGCAGGAGAGAGGGCTTTAGATTCCTGGATGACTGGGCTTGTTTCTGGGGAAGGCCGGACCTGTACAGGTCGGATGGGTTGCACCCGAGAGCAGATTTGAAGGCAAATTTCAGAGAAGCGTAAAACCAATAGGGGAATAATAGTATGGGATTTCAACTTATCCAATATTAATTGGGTTAGTCAAAGTATGAAAGGCTTAGATGGGTAGAATTCTTGAAGTGCCTCCTTTGCATAGAAGGGTCTATGAGAGAAGGCCCTAATTTTTGGACGAAGCTGGGCCAGGTGGTTCAGGTTTCAGTGGGGGAGCATTTTGGTGATAGTGACCATAACTCGGTATGTTTTAAGGTAGTTATTAAAAATGACAATGGTGGACTGGAAATAAAGGTTCAGAATTGGGGGGGAAGGCCGATTTTAATAGTAGAAGGCAGGATCTGCTCAAAGTGAACTGGGAGATAAACTACTTGCAGGAAAATGCACATTAGAGCAGTGGGAGTCATTCAAAAAGGAAATAGATAGAGTACAAGGCCAAACTTTTGCTAGAAAGCTGGATGGTGGACCAACAAGTCCAGAGAACCCCTGGATTTCAAGGGAAATATTGGATTCGATTTTAAAAAGTGGGAGTTTTATGGCAGATACAGGGGGCTGAAAACAATGGATTCCTTGGAGGAATATAGAAATTGCAGGAGGTACTTAAAAATAAAATTAGAAGAGTGAAGAGGGGGCATGGTTTAGCGCACTGGGCTAAATCGCTGGCTTTGAAAGCAGACCAAGGCAGGCCAGCAGCACGGTTCAATTCCCATACCAGCCTCCCCGAACAGGCGCCGGAATGTGGCGACTAGGGGCTTTTCACAGTAACTTCATTGAAGCCTACTCGTGACAATAAGCGATTTTCATTTCATTTTCATGAAAAACAACTGCCAGGCAAAATAAAGGAAGATAGCAAGGTGGCTTATAGGTATATTAAGGGTGTTGTGGAAATTATAATA
Organism: Scyliorhinus canicula; assembly: GCF_902713615.1. NCBI lineage: Eukaryota > Metazoa > Chordata > Chondrichthyes > Carcharhiniformes > Scyliorhinidae > Scyliorhinus > Scyliorhinus canicula. Next base: position 7,237,883 of record NC_052148.1, on the reverse strand, counting down.
AAGACAAATTCTTCGAGGCTTCGATTTCAGAAATGTATTTGACACAAATATTTGCGGAGAGGCCCACAATCTGGATAAGTAGCCATTCCGCAATACTCTGAATTATACAGTTAAAAATCATTATATTAATCATGCGAAATAAACAACTTCAAAGAGATAAAACCTTGGAACACACGCAAGCGGAAATATAAATGTTTTGCCCTTGGTTTAAAAAAAACTCGAGTACGCATTTTGCTGCCCTTTGGACGAGCCATTTATTATCACAATAAGGCCGAGACCAAAATAATTAGCAGTATTTTGTTTCTGTTACCTGACCTACTTATTTTCATTCCAAAGCAGTGTAAAACTAGAGACAATATTCCCAGCATGCTTCGAAGTGGGCCACTCATTAATTTCCCTTCCACAAAGGGCGAGAGGGTGATGAGGAAAGAATAGGGTCCATGAGGGTCCATAGGGTCCAGAAAGCAGGAAATTATAGGCCAGTGAGTTTAACTTCGGTAATAGGGAAGATGCTGGAATCTATCATCAAGGAAGAAATTGCGAGGCATCTGGATAGAAATTGTCCCATTGGGCAGACGCAGCATGGGTTCATAAAAGGCAGGTCGTGCCTAACTAATTTAGTGGAATTTTTTGAGGACATTACCAGTGCAGTAGATAACGGGGAGCCGATGGATGTGGTATATCTGGATTTCCAGAAAGCCTTTGACAAGGTGCCACACAAAAGGTTGCTGCATAAGATAAAGATGCATGGCATTAAGGGTAAAGTAGTAGCATGGATAGAGGATTGGTTAATTAATAGAAAGCAAAGAGTTGGGATAAATGGGTGTTTCTCTGGTTGGCAATCGGTAGCTAGTGGTGTCCCTCAGGGATCCGTGTTGGGCCCACAATTGTTCACAATTTACATTGATGATTTGGAGTTGGGGACCAAGGGCAATGTGTCCAAGTTTGCAGATGACACTAAGATGAGTGGTAAAGCGAAAAGTGCAGAGGATACTGGAAGTCTGCAGAGGGATTTGGATAGGTTAAGTGAATGGGCTCGGGTCTGGCAGATGGAATACAATGTTGACAAATGTGAGGTTATCCATTTTGGTAGGAATAACAGCAAACGGGATTATTATTTAAACGATAAAATATTAAAGCATGCCGCTGTTCAGAGAGACTTGGGTGTGCTAGTGCATGAGTCACAGAAGTTTGGTTTACAAGTGCAACAGGTGATTAAGAAGGCAAATGGAATTTTGTCCTTCATTGCTAGAGGGATGGAGTTTAAGACTAGGGAGGTTATGTTGCAATTGTATAAGGTGTTAGTGCGGCCACACCTGGAGTATTGTGTTCAGTTTTGGTCTCCTTACTTGAGAAAGGACGTACTGGCACTGGAGGGTGTGCAGAGGAGATTCACTAGGTTAATCCCAGAGCTGAAGGGGTTGGATTATGAGGAGAGGTTGAGTAGACTGGGACTGTACTCGTTGGAATTTAGAAGGATGAGGGGGGATCTTATAGAAACATTTTAAATTATGAAGGGAATAGATAGGATAGATGCGGGCAGGTTGTTTCCACTGGCGGGTGACAGCAGAACTAGGGGGCATAGCCTCAAAATAAGGGGAAGTAGATTTAGAACTGAGTTTAGGAGGAACTTCTTCACCCAAAGGGTTGTGAATCTATGGAATTCCTTGCCCAGTGAAGCAGTTGAGGCTCCTTCATTACATGTTTTTAAGGTAAAGATAGATAGTTTTTTGAAGAATAAAGGGATTAAGGGTTATGGTGTTGGGGCCGGAAAGTGCAGCTGAGTCCACAAAAGATCAGCCATGATCTCATTGAATGGCGGAGCAGGCTCGAGGGGCCAGATGGCCTACTCCTGCTCCTAGTTCTTATGTTCTTATGAGGAACCAAAGTAGTCAAGATGTAGATGAGGTTTTAAATGAGTATTTTGTATTTGTGTTCACGATGGAGAAGGGCAGTGTCGGTGTAGAAAGCAAGGAATGGGAATGAGATAACATTGTAAACATTAGATAGGGAGGGAGGAGGTGTTACTGGTACTGGCAGCTTAAAAGTAGATAAATCCCCAGGTTCAGATGAGATTTATCCCAGGCCAGTGTGGGAAGTAAGAGAAGAGATTACTCTCCGGCCACAGTAGACTGGTGTGTCAGAAGACTGGTGGTCAGCTAATGTGGTGCCATTATTCAAGAAGGGAAGTAGGGGAAAACCAGGTCATTACAGACCAATGAATCTAAAATCAGTGGTTAAGAAAATATTGGAAAATAAATCTGAGGGGCGGAATGAATCGCCACTTGGAGAGGCAAGGATTAATCAAGGATAGTCAGCATGGGCTTGTCGGGGAGGTCTTGACTGCAATTCTCTTACCGTTGGGATCCTCTTTTAACGCTGGCAGTGTTTCCTGGTGATGTGGAGTGTTTTCAATGGGAAATCCCATTTACAAGGGGCAGGAAGAGAGAATCCCTCCAGCAATGAGCGTCAGGCCGTCGGGAAACACAGGCTGGGGGACCGGACAATCTGACCCCATGTCTCGCGCATTGGATTGAATTTTTTGAGGAGATGTCTAGATGTGTCGATCAGGGTAGTGCGGTTGTTGTAACCTACATGGACTTGAATAAGGCTTTTGACAAGTTAAAGGTTACTTTTGTGACTAGAAGCCTGTGTCCAGTGGCTTTCTGCAGGGATTAATCAAGCCGTAGACTATAAGAGATGGAACTGTATAAAACACTGGTTAGATCACAGCCGGAGCACTGTGGGCAGTTCTGGTTGCCACACAATAGGAAGGATGTGATTGTGCTGGCTGGGGTGCAGAGGAGATTCACCAGGATGTTGCCTCAGCTGTGGAGAGATTCGATAGGCTGGGGTTGTTTTCCCTGGAGCAGAGAAGGCGAGGGGGGATCTGGTTGAGGTGTATAAAATTAGAAGCAGCATAGATAGGGTAGATAGGAAAGAATTTTCCCCCTTAGCAGAGGGGTTAATAACCATGAGGCATAGATTTAATGTAAGGAGCAGGGGGTTTGGAGGGTTGCAAGGAAAAACCTTTTGCCCAGAGAGTGGTGGGAGTCTGAAACTTGCTGCCTGAAAGGGTGGTCGAGACGGGAACCCTCTCAACATTTAAGTGTTTAGATGGGCGTTTGAAACGCCGCAGCGTACAAGGCTAGGAGGCCAAGTGCTGAAGAGATAGATGTTCCATGGCCGGCACAGACATGATGGGCTGAAGAGCCTGTTTCTGTGCTGGAAAACTCGATGACTCTATTCTGGAAGAACTCTTCTGTATCCTCGCCTAAACCTTCCAGTCCTTGCTAAAGTCTGGTGCGTATTTCAGTAATGAACAAAGAACAAAGAAAATTACAGCACAGGAACAGGCCCTTCGGCCCTCCCAGCCTGCGCCGATCCAGATCCTTTATCTAAACCTGTTGCCTATTTTCCAAGGATCTACTTCCCTCTTTCCCCGCCTGTTCATATATCTGTCTAGATCAGGAGTTCTCAACCTTTTTTAACCCATGGACCCCTTTTCCTCTTAATTTTTTTTTGTGGACCCCCATAGCCATTCCTAATCCTTATATTTTGTCCGATGACTAAAGTCCATCTACCTTACCGTGAGGGTTGGAAATGGATTAGCGGTATTTTCATACGTTGCCAAACTTATTCTAATATGAAAAGTAATGAAAAAAACTTTTTCCTGACTAAATTGAATTAAATTACTCTAAAAATAACCAATTCATATCAAATATACACAGTTTCTAGTGATTACTGTGTTAAATCATTCATTAAACTTGTCAAGGAGAAACGATGGGTGATTTTCACCTCCGTTTGTTCTAGGTAACTTTAAATTTATGACACTGTCAAATGTAAAGTTTTTTTCTTCTACTTGATTGCGATAAAAAATTCATAGCTACATGAATATTTCTACTTTTAGTATTTTAATATGGCGTAGATTACTGTAAAAATGTAATTCTCAGTAATAACAATTGTTCTGAAGTAGAATTGCTCTATGGACCACTAAATTATCACCATGGACCCCCGATTGGGTATTTTTTTTCTGTGGACCCCCATTAATGTTACATGGACACCCAGGGGGTCCACATTATCACCATGTGGACCCCAGTTGAGAACCTCTGGTCTAGATGCCTCTTAAATGATGCTATCGTGCCCACCTCTACCACCTCCGCTGGTAAAGCGTCCCAGGCACCCACCACCCTCTGCGTAAAAGACTTTCCACGCACATCTCCCTTAAACTTTCCCCCTCTCACCTTGAAATCGTGACCCTTTGTAACTGACACCCCCACTCTTGGAAAAAGCTTGTTGCTATCCACCCTGTCCATATCTCTCATAATTTTGTAGATCTCAATCAGGTCCCCACTCAACCTCCGTCTTTCCAATGAAAACAATCCTAATCTACTCAACCTTTCTTCATAGCTAGCACCCTCCATACCAGGCAACATCCTGGTGAACCTCCTCTGCACCCTCTCTAAAGCATCAACATCCTTCTGGTAATGTGGCGACCAGAACTGCACGCAGTATTCCAAATGTGGCCTAACTAAAGTCCGATACAACTGGAACATGACCTGCCGACTCTTGTACTCAATACCCCATCCGATGAAGGCAAGCATGCTGTATGCCTTCTTGACCACTCTATCGACCTGCGTTGCCACCTTCAGGGTACAATGGACCTGAACTCCCAGATCTCTCCGTGCATCAATTTTCCCCAAGACCCTATAGTCCGCTCTTGAATTTGATCTTCCAAAATGCATCACCTCGCATTTGCCTGGATTGAACTCCATCTGCCATTTCTCTGCCCAACTCTCCAATCTATCTATATTTTGCTGTATTCTCTGACAGTCCTCCTCGCTATCTGCAACTCCACCAATCTTAGTATCATCTGCAAACTTGCTAATCAGACCGCCTATACCTTCCTCCTGGTCATTTATGTAGATCACAAACAACAGTGGTCCGAGCACGGATCCCTGTGGAACACCACTAGTCACCCTTCTCCATTTTGAGACACTCCCTTCCACCACTACTCTCTGTCTCCTGTTGCCCAGACAGTTCTTTATCCATCTAGCTAGTACACCCTGAACCCCATACGACTTCATTTTTTCCATCAATCTGCCATGGGAAACTTTATCAAACGCCTTACTGAAGTCCATGTATATGACATCTACAGCCCTTCCCTCATCAATTAACTTTGTCACTTCCTCAAAGAATTCTATTATGTTTGCAAGACATGACCTTCCCTGCACAAAACCATGCTGCCTATCACTGATAAGTCTATTTTCTTCCAAATGTGAATAGATCCTATCCCTCAGTATCTTCTCCAACAGTTTGCCTACCACTGACATCAAGCTCACAGGTCTATAATTCCCTGGATTATCCCTGCTGCCCATCTTAAACAAAGGGACAACATTAGGAATTCTCCAGCCCTCCGGGACCAAACCCGTGCTCAAGGATGCTGCAAAGATATCTGTTAAGGCCCCAGCTGTTTCGTCCCTCGCTTCCCTCAGTAACCTGGGATAGATCCCATCCGGTCCTGGGGACTTGTCCACCTTAATGCCTTTTAGAATACCCAAGCCTTCCCCCTTCCGTATGACAACTTGACCTGGAGTATTTAAACATCCATCCCTAGCCTCAACATCCGTCTTGTCCCTCTCCTTTGTGAATACCGATGCAATGTACTCATTAAGAATCTCACCCATTTCGTCTGAGTCCATGTATAAATTCCCTCTTTTGTCTTTGAGTGGGCCAATCCTTTCTCTAGTTACCCTCTTGCTCCTTACATACGAAGAAAAGGCTTTGGGATTTTCCTTAACCCTGTTAGCCAAAGATATTTCATGACCCCTTTTAGCCCTCTTTATTGCGCGTTTGAGATTCATCCTACTTTCCCAATATTCCTCCAAAGCTTCATCAGTTTTGAGTTGCCTCGAACCTATGTATGCTTCCTTTTTCATCTTAGTTAGTCTCACAATTCCACCCGTCATCCATGGTTCCCTAATCTTGCCATTTCTATCTTTCATTTTCACAGGAACATGTCTGTCCTGCACTCTAATCAACCTTTCCTTAAAAGACTCCCACATTTCAAATGTGGATTTACCCTTATACAGCTGCTCCCAATCCACATTCCCTAGCTCCTGCCGAATTTTGTTATACTCGGCCTTTCCCCAATTTAGTACTCTTCCTTTCGGACCCCTCCTGTCCTTGTCCATGAGTATTCTAAAACTTACGGACTTGTGATCGCTATTCCCAAAGTAATCACCGACTGAAACATCAACCACCTGGCCGGGATCATTCCCCAATACCAGGTCCAGTATGGCCCCTTCCCGAGTTGGACTATTTACATACTGCTCTAAAAAACTCTCCTGGATGCTCCTTACAAACTCTGCTCCATCTACGCCTCCAACACTACACAAATCCCATTCAATGTTGGGAAAGTTAAAATCTCCCATCACAACCACCCTATTGCTCCTACATTTTTCTATAATCTGTCTGCATATTTGTACCTCTACTTGATCCTCGCTTTTGGGAGGCCTGTAGTAAAGTCCCAACAATGTTACTGCACCCTTCCTATTTCTTAGCTCTATCCATATTGCCTCAGTGCTCGAATCCTCTATTGTGCCCTCCTTAATCACAGCTGTGATATCATCTCTGACTAGTAATGCAACTCCTCCACCCCTTCTACCTCCCTCTCTATCCCTCCTGAAGCATCTATACCCTGGGATATTCAGTTGCCAGTCCTGACCTTCCCTTAACCAAGTCTCAGTAATACCAATAACATCATATTCCCAGGTACTGATCCAAGCCCTAAGTTCATCTGCCTTACCTGCTACACTTCTCGCATTAAAACAAATGCACCTCAGACCACCTGTCCCTTTGCGTTCATCATCTCTTCCCTGTCTACTCTTCCCCTTAGTCACATTGAGTTTATTGTCTCGTACCTTACTGTCTTTAGTTGCTGCTTCTTTACTGACCTCTAACTTCCTAATCTGGTTCCCATCCCCCTGCCACATTAGTTTAAAACCTCCCCAACAGTGTTAGCAAAAGTACCCCCTAGGACATTGGTTCCAGTCCTGCCCAGATGTAGACCATCCGGTTTGTAATGGTCCCACCACCCCCAGAACCGGTTCCAATGTCCCAAAAATCTGAACCCCTCCCTCCTGCACCATCTCTCAAGCCACGTATTTATTCTGACTATTCTTGAATTTCTACTCCGACTGTCTCGTGGCACTGGTAGCAATCCTGAGATTACTACCTTTGAGGTCCTACTTTTTAACTTATCTCCTAACTCCCTAAATTCTGATTGTAGGACCTCATCCCGTTTCTTACCTATATCGTTAGTGCCTCTATGCACCACGACAACTGGCTGTTCACCCTCCCCCTTCAGTATGCCCTGCAGCCGATCGGAGATATCCCTGACCCGTGCATCCTGGAGGCAACATACCATTCGGGAGTCTCGTTTTCGACCACAGAAACGCCTGTCTACTCCCCTTACAATTGAATCCCCGATGACTACAGCCCAGTGTTTTTCCGGCCCTTCTGTGCAGCAGAGCCAGCCACGGTGCCATGAGCCTGGCTACTACTGCCTTCCCCTGGTGAGTTATCTCCCCCAACAGTATCCAAAACGGTATACCTGTTTTGGAGGGAGATGACCGCAGGGGTCACCTGCACTGCGTTCCTACTCTTTCTCTGCCTTTTGGTCACCCATTCCCTGTCTCCCTCACCAATCCTAATCTGCGGTGTGACCAACTCACTGAACGTGCTATCCATGACCTCCTCAGCATTGCGGATGCTCCAAAGTGAGTCCATCCGCAGCTCCAGAGCTGCCATGCGGTCTAACAGGAGCTGCAGCTGGACACACTTCCCACACATTAAGGATCTATTGTTAGATCTGATTGCAGCTTCTCCCTCTCAAACTGCAGGGTAAATTGTATCATATTGTGGTCACTGCCCCCTAAGGGTTCCTTCACCTTAAGGTCTTGATCAAGTCTGCGTCATTACACATCACCAAATCCAGAATTGCCTGTTCCCTAGTCGGCTCTACCATAAGCTGCTCCAAAAAAAACATTTCTCAGGCATTCCACAAATTCCTTTTATTGGGATCCACTACCAACCTGATTTTCCCAGTCCATTTGCATATTGCAGTCCCCCATGATTATTGTAATATTGCCTTTTTTATATGCCTTTTCTATCTCATAATTTATTTTCTGCCCCAAATCCTAACTACTGCTAGGGGGCCTGTACATAACTCCCATCAGGGTCTTTTTACCTTTGCGATTCCTCGACTCTACCCATAGAGATTCTATGCCTTCTGATCCTATATCGCTGCTTGCTATCGATTTAACTTCATTCCTTACTAACAATGCAACCCCGCCCCCTTTGCCTGTCTGCCTGTCCTTTCGCTCGGACACGTAACCCTGTATATTTAGATCCCAGCCCTGATCCCCTTGCAGCCTCTGTCTCTGTGATGTCCACAACATCGTACCGGCCAATTTCAATGTGCGCAACAAGCTCATTTACCTTGTTCCGTACAATACGCGCATTTAGGTACAAGACCCTCAGTCCTGCATTGACCACCTCCCTTCTCACACTTGTCACCTTTTTTGCACTGCCTGAGGGTGATGTTCTCTTATTTTTGTTCTCTATTTCCCCATCAGTTATGGCACCTTTGCAGCTAACGCTCTGGTCCCAACCCCCTGCCAGGCTAGTTTAAATCCTGCCGAGTGACACTAGCAAACCTCCCAGCCAGGATATCGGTGCCCCTCCAGTTTAGATGCAACCCGTCCTTCCTGTACAGCTCCACCTGCCCCGGAAGAGATCGCAATGGTCCAGAAATCTGAAACCTTCCCTCCTACACCACTGGTTTAGTAATGTGTTTAGCTGCTCTATCCTCCTATTTCTAGCCTCACTAGCACGTGGCACAGGGAGTAATCCTGAGATTACAACCCTGGAGGTCCTGCTTCTTAGCTCACTCCCTAACTCCCTGAACTCCTTCTGCAGGATCCCATCACTCTTCCTGCCTGTGTCATTGGTACCTATGTGCACTATGACCTCTGGCTGTTCACCGTCCCCCTTCAGGATGTCCTCTGTTCGTTCAGAGGCATCCTTGACCCTGGCACCAGGGAGGCAACATATCCTGGAGTCTCCTTCACGTCCACAGACGCGCCTATCTCTGCCGCTTACGACAGAGTTCCCCATTACTATCGCTCTCCTGCACTTTGCCCTCCCCTGCTGAGCAACAGAGCCAGTTGTGGTGCTAATGTGCTGGCTGCTGTTGTTTTCCCCTGATTGGCTATCCCCCCAACAGTATCCAAAATGGTATACCTGTTAGAGAGGGGGAGAGCCACAGGGGATTCCTGTCCTGACTGCCTGCCCTTTCTAACGGTCACCCATCTCTCTGCCTGCACCTTGGGCGTGGCCACATCTCCATAACTCCTATCTATGATGCTCCCCACCATCTGCATGCTCCTAAGTGCATCCAATTGCTGCTCCAACTGAATCGCACAGTCTGTGAGGAGCTGCCATTGGTTACACTTGCTGCAGATGTAGTCGACCGGAACGCTGGAATTGTCACAGATCTCCCACATCTTACAGGGAAAGCACTGCATCCTGCTGAGTGTCATTTATGCACTAATTAAATCAAATTAAATACTTAAATTGTTATTCGATTAAGTTACAATTAACTATATGGCCCTGATGCTAAATCTTTACTGTAAAATTAAATTCTAAGTACTAATCTCTGCCCTCAGGTTTTGTTCCCCCTCCACCGAGTTAATTAATTAGCTTTAATTAGTTTTTCAATGATTTCTTTTTAAATTGAGCAGATTCCCTACCAGTCAATCAGGTCACAGCTTTACTGTGATGCCACTTCAGTCCCCCCCCTCCACAAGTTGAAAAGGTGTTAGTATCACTTACCTTCCTCGGTTGCTCTCTGGATCTCTCTCTGCAGAGTTACAAAGCCCGAAGAAATAAATCAAAATTAAAGGGAAAAGCTCCTCCCCCTACTCTGCACTGAATTACCACACTGCTCCAAATTACCATGTTTTAATCCTCACTCGGGCTCTCTCACTTCACATGCGCAAAGCTCACCGAGTGTGCGCTTTATGCCTCTCTCTTATATAGAACCCAGCTAAACTGAGATGGCTCTCACTAGTAAAGCTTCAAACAGACAAATGCAATTTACACCTTTGCCTCTAATCAGGCTTCAGGTGATTGACAGATGACTGCCACTCAGCAATTAGGGTGGAGGCAGCTCCAACCAATTAGACACAAATCCTTTCACTGAAAAACAGTTAACCGGATGACGTGCTTGTTGCGTGAATGAGTGGCTTGATCGGCCATCGCAGAGGGCATTTCACAATCAAACACATTGCTGTGGCTCTGGAGTCGCTGGGTAAGGACAGAGGAATATACCAGTTAAGTTTTACAACAATCGAGGATTATCAATATGATTGAGGCTAACTTTCAATCCCAGGTTGCCTTTTGCTAATCCCACCAGCTCCCGTTGTGGGATTTGAACACTAAAACATTAGACAGAGTGCCTGGATGACAGATCCAGCAATATTGGCCCTGCTCAATTAACTCCCTCATAGAATCATGGACATAGAATTTACAGTGCAGAAGGAGGCCATACAGCCCATTGAATCTGCACCAGCCCTTGGAAAGAAAACCCCACTTAAGCCCACACCTCCACCCTAACCCCGTAACCCAGGAACGCCGTCTAAACTTTTTGGTCACTGAGGACAATTTATCATGGCCAATCCACCTAACCTGCACATCTTTGGGAGGAAACCGGAGCACCCGGAGGAAACCCACGCAGACACGGGGAGAACGTGCAGACTCCACATAGACAGTGACCCAAGCCAGGAAACGAACCTGGGACCCTGGCGCTGTGAAGCATCAATGCTAACCACTGTGCTACCGTGCCGCCCTCTGTGAGAGAATGGCCATAAAGAACAATTCAGCTTCCTTATCCTAACCTCAATAGCACCAACGCCACTCAGGTGCCACCATCAACACCCAATATTGAGCCTTGTGACATTATTACATTCTCTGGGTGATCAAAGTTGGTTCCTGAAACTCCTGCATCACCCGTGTTTATTACAGCAATGCCCGAGGTGAGGTTCAGTGGGATGAGGACGCGCCTTTCACTTTCTTGTCAATCTTTATCTTCAGATCAAGAGTGCTGAATATCTTCAGCAGCTGCAGCTTGGATAACTTTGAGACAATGTTGGGCCTTGGTAAAGGGCCGTGTCTCTTCAATTTGCCGAACCTTGAAAAGTCAGTTGGGGACTCAGTCTGCGGAAACAAGTACGTGGAGGAAAACGAAGAGTGTGACTGCGGCACAGTTGCGGTAAGGAAAAACCAAACATGCAAATTAGGGGTAGGCCACTCGGCCCCTCGAGCCTGCTTCACCGGTAAACACGATCATGGCTGATCTGATTGTAACCGCGACTCCAAATTATTGGAGAGGATTCTTTGAGACAGGATTTACACCCACTGGGAAAAAACAAACATGCAAATTAGGGGTAGGCCACTCCCTCTCTCACACTCACACCCTCTCTCACACTCACACACTCTCTCACACTCACACCCTCTCACACACTCACACACTCTCTCACACTCACACCGTCTCTCACACTCACCCCCTCTCTCACACTCACACCATTCTCACACACTGACACCCTCTCTCACACTCACACCCTCTCTCACACTCACACCCTCTCTCACACTCACACCCTCTCTCACACTCATACCCACTCTCACACTCATACCCACTCTCACACTCACACCCTCTCTCACACTCACACCCTCTCTGACACTCAACAACTCTCTCACACTCACCCCCTCTCACACACTCTCACCCTCTCTCACACTCACCCCCTCTCTCACTCTCACCCCCTCTCTCTAACACACACCCTCTCTCACTCTCACACCATTCTCACACACTGACACACTCACTCTCACACCATTCTCACACAGACACCCTCTCTCACTCTCACACCATTCTCACACACTGACACCCTCTCTCACTCTCACACCATTCTCACACACTGACACCCTCACTCTCACACCATTCTCACACACTGACACCTTCTCTCACACTGACACCCTCTCTCACACTGACACCCTCTCTCACACTCACTCCCCCCTCACACTCACACCATCACTCACACTCACCCCCACTCTCACACTCACCCCCTCTCTCACACTCACACCCTCTCTCACACTCACACCATTCTCACACACTGACACCCTCTCTCACACTCACACCCACTCTCACACTCATACCCACTCTCACACTCACACCCTCTCTGACACTCAACAACTCTCTCACACTCACCCCCTCTCACACACTCTCACCCTCTCTCACACTCACCCCCTCTCTCACTCTCACCCCCCTCACTCTAACACAAACCCTCTCTCACTCTCACACCATTCTCACACACTGACACACTCTCTCACTCTCACACCATTCTCACACAGACACCCTCTCTCACTCTCACACCATTCTCACACACTGACACCCTCTCTCACTCTCACACCATTCTCACACACTGACACCCTCTCTCACTCTCACACCATTCTCACACACTGACACCTTCTCTCACACTGACACCCTCTCTCACACTGACACCCTCTCTCACACTCACCCCCCTCTCACACTCACACCCTCTCTCACACTCACCCCCTCTCTCACACTCACACCCTCTCTCACACTCACACCCTCACTCACACTCACCCCCTCTCTCACACTCACACCCACTCTCACACTCACACCCTCTCTCACACTCACCCCCTCTCACCCACTCTCTCTAACACACACCCTCTCTCACTCTCACACCATTCTCACACACTGACACACTCTCTCACTCTCACACCATTCTCACACAGACACCCTCTCTCACTCTCACACCATTCTCAGACACTGACACCCTCTCTCACTCTCACACCATTCTCACACACTGACACCCTCTCTCACTCTCACACCATTCTCACACACTGACACCTTCTCTCACACTGACACCCTCTCTCACACTGACACCCTCTCTCACACTCACCCCCCCTCACACTCACACCCTCTCTCACACTCACCCCCTCTCTCACACTCACCCCCTCTCTCACACTCACACCCCCTCTCACACTCACCCCCTCTCTCACACTCACACCCTCTCTCACACTCACCCCCTCTCTCACACTCACACCCACTCTCACACTCACACCCTCTCTCACACTCACACCCTCTCTCACACTCACACCCTCTCTCACACTGACACCCTCTCTCACACTCACACCCTTCTCTCACACCGACACCCTCTCTCACACTCACACCCTCTCTCACACTCACACCATTCTCTGACACACACCCTCTCTCACACTCATCCCCTTCTCTGACACTCAACCCCTCTCTCACACTCACACCCTCTCACAAACTCATACCATTCTCTCATACCGACACCCTCTCTCACACTCACACCCTCTCTCACACTCACACCATTCTCTGACACACACCCTCTCTCACACTCATCCCCTTCTCTGACACTAAACCCCTCTCTCACACTCACACCCTCTCACAAACTCATACCATTCTCTCATACCGACACCTCTCTCACACTCACACCCCTCTCTCACACTCACACCCTCTCTCACACTCACACCCTCCCTCACACTCACACCATCTCTCACACTCACACCCTCTGTCACACTCACCCCCTCTCACACTCACACCCTCTCTCACACTCACACCCTCTCTCACACTCACACCCTCTCTCACTCTCACCCCCTCTCTCTAACACACACCCTCTCTCACTCTCACACCATTCTCACACACTGACACACTCTCTCACTCTCACACCATTCTCACACAGACACCCTCTCTCACTCTCACACCATTCTCACACACTGACACCCTCTCTCACTCTCACACCATTCTCACACACTGACACCTTCTCTCACACTGAAACCCTCTCTCACACTGACACCCTCTCTCACACTCACCCCCCTCTCACACTCACACCCTCTCTCACACTCACCCCCTCTCTCACACTCACACCCTCTCTCACACTCACACCCTCTCTCACACTCACCCCCTCTCTCACACTGACACCCTCTCTCACACTCACACCCTCTCTCACACTCACCTTCTCTCACCCCCTCTCTCTAACACACACCCTCTCTCACTCTCACACCATTCTCACACACTGACACACTCTCTCACTCTCACACCATTCTCACACAGACACCCTCTCTCACTCTCACACCATTCTCAGACACTGACACCCTCTCTCACTCTCACACCATTCTCACACACTGACACCCTCTCTCACTCTCACACCATTCTCACACACTGACACCTTCTCTCACACTGACACCCTCTCTCACACTGACACCCTCTCTCACACTCACCCCCCCTCACACTCACACCCTCTCTCACACTCACCCCCTCTCTCACACTCACCCCCTCTCTCACACTCACACCCCCTCTCACACTCACCCCCTCTCTCACACTCAACCGTCTCTCACACTCACCCCCTCTCTCACACTCACACCCACTCTCACACTCAAACCCTCTCTCACACTCACACCCCCTCTCACACTCACACCCTCTCTCACACTGACACCCTCTTTAACACTCACACCCTTGTATCACACCGACACCCTCTCTCACACTCACACCCTCTCTCACACTCACACCATTCTCTGACACACACCCTCTCTCACACTCACACCCTTCTCTGACACTCAACCCCTCTCTCACACTCACACCCTCTCACACACTCATACCATTCTCTCATACGACACCCTCTCTCACACTCACACCTCTCTCACACTCACACCATTCTCTGACACACACCCTCTCTCACACTCATCCCCTTCTCTGACACTAAACCCCTCTCTCACACTCACACCCTCTCACAAACTCATACCATTCTCTCATACCGACAACCTCTCTCACACTCACACCCTCTCTCACACTCACACCCTCTCTCACACTCACACCCCCCTCACACTCACACCATCTCTCACACTCACACCCTCTCTCACACTCACACCATTCTCTGACACACACCCTCTCTCACACTCATCCCCTTCTCTGACACTCAACCCCTCTCTCACACTCACACCCTCTCTCACACTCACACCCTCTCTCACACTCACACCCTCTCTCACACTCACACCCTCTCTCACACTCACACCCTCCCTCACACTCACACCATTCTGACACTCACCCCCTCTCTCACACTCACACCCTCTCTCACACACTGACACCCTCTCTCACACTCACACCCTCTCTCACACAGTGACACCATCTCTCACACTCACACCCTCTGTCACACTCACCCCCTCTCACACTCACACCCTCTCTCAGACTCACACCATCTCTCACACTCACACCCTCTCTCAAACTCACCCCCTCTCTCACACTCACACCCTATCTCACACACTGACACCCTCTCTCACATTCGCACCCTCTCTCACACTTGCACCCTCTCTCACACTCACATTCTATCTCACACTCACACCCTCTCTCACACTCACACCCTCTCTCACACTCACACCCTCCCTCACACTCACACTATTCTGAAACTCATACCCTCTCTCACACTGACACCCTCTCTCATTCTCACACCCTCTCGCACTCTCACACCCCTCTCTCACACTCACACCGTCTCTCACATTGAACCCCTGTCTCACACTCACACCATTCTCACACACTGACACCCTCTCTCACACTCTCACACTCTCTCACACTCACACCGTCTCTCACACTCACACCCTTCTCTCACACCGACACCCTCTCTCACACTCACACCCTCTCTCACACTCACACCATTCTCTGACACCCCCCCTCTCTCACACTCATCCCCTTCTCTGACACTCAACCCCTCTCTCACACTCACACCCTCTCACACACTCATACCATTCTCTCATACCGACACCCTCTCTCACACTCACAACATTCTGACACTCACACCCTCTCTCACACTCACACCCTCTCTCAGACTCACACAATCTCTCACACTCACACCCTCTCTCACACTCACCCCCTCCCTCACACTCACACCCTCTGTCACACTCACACCCGCTCTCATACACTGATACCCTCTCTCACAATCGCACCCTCTCTCACACTCACCCCCTCTCTCACAATGACACCTTCTCTCACACACTGACACCCTCTCTCAGACTCACACCCCCTCTCACATTCACCCCCTCTCTCACACTCAACCCCTCTCTCACACTCACCCCCTCCCACACACTGACACCCTCTCTCACACTCACCCCCTCTCTCACTCTCACCCCCTCTCTCTAACACACACCCTCTCTCACTCTCACACCATTCTCACACACTGACACACTCTCTCACTCTCACACCATTCTCACACAGACACCCTCTCTCACTCTCACACCATTCTCACACACTGACACCCTCTCTCACTCTCACACCATTCTCACACACTGACAACCTCTCTCACTCTCACACCATTCTCACACACTGACACCTTCTCTCACACTGACACCCTCTCTCACACTGACACCCTCTCTCACACTCACCCCCCTCTCACACTCACACTCTCTCTCACCTCTCCCCCTCCTCCACCCTCTCTCACACTCCACCCCTCTCTCACACTCACCACCCTCTCTCACACTCACAACCCTCTCTCACACTCACACCCTCTCTCACACTCA